>NC_133348.1:35108246-35408246 GCF_030506205.2 Paramisgurnus dabryanus
TGTTTAGCAAAGACTTTTCATTTTCTATGAATGAGTGCTGTGACTGAAAGCTGGCTTGGTTTTGATCTATCTATCTGTCTGTCTGTCTGTCTGTCTGTCTGTCCTGTCTGTCTGTCTGTCTGTCCTGTCTGTCTGTCTGTCTGTGAACATTTTTTCATTTTTTTACTTGATATATTTATTTATTTATTTCATTTACACAATCATTTATTATTAACTTTTATGTTTTATGTATGACGTTTTTCGATTTATTTATTAATCAAATTTTTTTCTGTTTTATTATTTCTTGATATTAATTGTTACGTTCCTGTGTGTGTTTTACTTGATATATGTATTAATTTATTTATTTGTTTCATTTACACAATCATCTATTAGTAATTTATATATTTTTATTTAGTTAATTTTCCATTTATTTATTCATTTAATTTTTTTCTGTTTAATTATTTATTTATATTTATTGTAACGTTCGTTTGTGTGTTTTACTTGATATATTTATTTATTTATTTATTTCATTAACACAATCATTTATTAGGAATTTATATATTTTTGTTTATTAAATTTTCGATTTATGTATTGATTTAAATTTTTTTCTATTTAATTACTTATTGATATTTGTTGTGACGTTCCTCTGTGTGTTTTGCGTGTTTTCTGTCTCTTTCCAGCGATCCGTACCTGCATTCTTCTCAAATCCGTTCATTGGGTCTTTCTGGGGAATCCCGATGACGTCATTCATACATTCACCAATCCCGTTACACGGACTGATGTGAATCCCACTCGCCATCCCGGTAGCCAGCTTTTTTTCGCTGAAATAATGTACCCTCTTTGTTCTTTCGCTCATGCTGTCTCAGTTCATTATTGTTTGTGTTTTGTAAAGCGTCGGCACGCCTTGTTTTCTCCCCGGTCCTCTTGTTTGTTACTTTTCCCCCTCGGCTGTCTTGTCTGTCTGTTTGTTCGTTGGGAGGAAGCGGACAGGTATGAATGTCACGTGACGTCCACTATGCCCACACGTGGGCATTAATATAACTGCCAAATACACTAGGTTAAGAGCGTGTGCCACCCGCTTTACGTTTTGTGATTTTGTTAGCCAGAGTAGGTTAGTTAGGGCGTCGCTGACGCTGAAGATTTATCTACAATGGTATTTTTTTTTTTTTTTTGTAGATAGATTAGAGAGCTTACGTATAGCTAGAGTGTGTATTGGTATTTCATTGCTTTTTATGTGGCACTGCTCTTGTCCCTTATCCCCTCACAACTGTGTTCGTGTTCTCTTTCTATGAATACTGTAAATATTGTTCCCACTACCCCTTTCACTGCGCTTAACCCCTGCACTTGTATTTGTGTATAATAAACCACTTGGCATCGTAGATGTCTATTGCGTCCGGTCCGGGTCTTCTCTGTCCGTTACACGCGTGATCCTCCGGACAAAACATTAATAAAACATCCCTGTTGTTGCCCTGCTTCTCTGGGTCGTAACTTTTATTTATTTTAGTTTTAATTTCTACTTTATATTTATTTATTTATTTATTTATTTATTTATTTAATTGCTTGCTCGCTCGTTTATTCATCTGTTTATCTTTTATTGCTTATTCACGTATGGGCATTGTTTAAGAGGCCCGTTTTGACAGGGTCTCTCGCTTACGGCCATACCACCCTGAGCACGCCCGATCTCGTCCGATCTCGGAAGCTAAGCAGGGTCGGGCCTGGTTAGTACTTGGATGGGAGACCGCCTGGGAATACCAGGTGCTGTAAGCTTTTTGTGCTTGCTTCCTTCCTTCTTTGTCGGATGCACTTTTCTCATTTTTTACCTCGATCGCCGCATTTCCTTTCCGGATTCTGCAGTGGTTTGTCTTTTCTCCGTCTGTGCGCCAGAGGAGCCGCACAGTCTCGTCTTTTCCGCCGTCCTCCACAAGGGGGCGGTCAGAGGCTTGATTTGTGGCTTTTTGCTCACTGCCCACAGCAGCACGGCGGAGGAGCGGTCATTAACAAAGCGCTGTGTTGCAGGTGATTTGACGCCATTCACGTGTAAGAACGAGCGTATATGCTGCATGGTCTGTTCTTTGAAGGACAAAAGTTAGTTAAGTTAACCCACCCCCATTCGTTTGCTCCTCTGTGTAGGACAGCGGCTGGGTTAAAGAGACACTGCATAAATCATAAGCAGTTGTTAACACCATTAAAACGTGCAGCAAAAAAATGCTGTCAAATATTTTTTGCGTCTCTGTTATTATCACTGTTTAGCAAAGACTTTTCATTTTCTATGAATGAGTGCTGTGACTGAAAGCTGGCTTGGTTTTGATCTATCTATCTGTCTGTCTGTCTGTCTGTCTGTCTGTCTGTCTGTCTGTCTGTCTGTCTGTCTGTCTGTCTGTCTGTGAACATTTTTTCATTTTTTTACTTGATATATTTATTTATTTATTTCATTTACACAATCATTTATTATTAACTTTTATGTTTTATGTATGACGTTTTCGATTTATTTATTAATCAAATTTTTTTCTGTTTTATTATTTCTTGATATTAATTGTTACGTTCCTGTGTGTGTTTTACTTGATATATGTATTAATTTATTTATTTGTTTCATTTACACAATCATCTATTAGTAATTTATATATTTTTATTTAGTTAATTTTCCATTTATTTATTCATTTAATTTTTTTCTGTTTAATTATTTATTTATATTTATTGTAACGTTCGTTTGTGTGTTTTACTTGATATATTTATTTATTTATTTATTTCATTAACACAATCATTTATTAGGAATTTATATATTTTTGTTTATTAAATTTTCGATTTATGTATTGATTTAAATTTTTTTCTATTTAATTACTTATTGATATTTGTTGTGACGTTCCTCTGTGTGTTTTGCGTGTTTTCTGTCTCTTTCCAGCGATCCGTACCTGCATTCTTCTCAAATCCGTTCATTGGGTCTTTCTGGGGAATCCCGATGACGTCATTCATACATTCACCAATCCCGTTACACGGACTGATGTGAATCCCACTCGCCATCCCGGTAGCCAGCTTTTTTTCGCTGAAATAATGTACCCTCTTTGTTCTTTCGCTCATGCTGTCTCAGTTCATTATTGTTTGTGTTTTGTAAAGCGTCGGCACGCCTTGTTTTCTCCCCGGTCCTCTTGTTTGTTACTTTTCCCCCTCGGCTGTCTTGTCTGTCTGTTTGTTCGTTGGGAGGAAGCGGACAGGTATGAATGTCACGTGACGTCCACTATGCCCACACGTGGGCATTAATATAACTGCCAAATACACTAGGTTAAGAGCGTGTGCCACCCGCTTTACGTTTTGTGATTTTGTTAGCCAGAGTAGGTTAGTTAGGGCGTCGCTGACGCTGAAGATTTATCTACAATGGTATTTTTTTTTTTTTTTGTAGATAGATTAGAGAGCTTACGTATAGCTAGAGTGTGTATTGGTATTTCATTGCTTTTTATGTGGCACTGCTCTTGTCCCTTATCCCCTCACAACTGTGTTCGTGTTCTCTTTCTATGAATACTGTAAATATTGTTCCCACTACCCCTTTCACTGCGCTTAACCCCTGCACTTGTATTTGTGTATAATAAACCACTTGGCATCGTAGATGTCTATTGCGTCCGGTCCGGGTCTTCTCTGTCCGTTACACGCGTGATCCTCCGGACAAAACATTAATAAAACATCCCTGTTGTTGCCCTGCTTCTCTGGGTCGTAACTTTTATTTATTTTAGTTTTAATTTCTACTTTATATTTATTTATTTATTTATTTATTTATTTATTTAATTGCTTGCTCGCTCGTTTATTCATCTGTTTATCTTTTATTGCTTATTCACGTATGGGCATTGTTTAAGAGGCCCGTTTTGACAGGGTCTCTCGCTTACGGCCATACCACCCTGAGCACGCCCGATCTCGTCCGATCTCGGAAGCTAAGCAGGGTCGGGCCTGGTTAGTACTTGGATGGGAGACCGCCTGGGAATACCAGGTGCTGTAAGCTTTTTGTGCTTGCTTCCTTCCTTCTTTGTCGGATGCACTTTTCTCATTTTTTACCTCGATCGCCGCATTTCCTTTCCGGATTCTGCAGTGGTTTGTCTTTTCTCCGTCTGTGCGCCAGAGGAGCCGCACAGTCTCGTCTTTTCCGCCGTCCTCCACAAGGGGGCGGTCAGAGGCTTGATTTGTGGCTTTTTGCTCACTGCCCACAGCAGCACGGCGGAGGAGCGGTCATTAACAAAGCGCTGTGTTGCAGGTGATTTGACGCCATTCACGTGTAAGAACGAGCGTATATGCTGCATGGTCTGTTCTTTGAAGGACAAAAGTTAGTTAAGTTAACCCACCCCCATTCGTTTGCTCCTCTGTGTAGGACAGCGGCTGGGTTAAAGAGACACTGCATAAATCATAAGCAGTTGTTAACACCATTAAAACGTGCAGCAAAAAAATGCTGTCAAATATTTTTTGCGTCTCTGTTATTATCACTGTTTAGCAAAGACTTTTCATTTTCTATGAATGAGTGCTGTGACTGAAAGCTGGCTTGGTTTTGATCTATCTATCTGTCTGTCTGTCTGTCTGTCTGTCTGTCTGTCTGTCTGTCTGTCTGTCTGTCTGTCTGTCTGTCTGTGAACATTTTTTCATTTTTTTACTTGATATATTTATTTATTTATTTCATTTACACAATCATTTATTATTAACTTTTATGTTTTATGTATGACGTTTTCGATTTATTTATTAATCAAATTTTTTTCTGTTTTATTATTTCTTGATATTAATTGTTACGTTCCTGTGTGTGTTTTACTTGATATATGTATTAATTTATTTATTTGTTTCATTTACACAATCATCTATTAGTAATTTATATATTTTTATTTAGTTAATTTTCCATTTATTTATTCATTTAATTTTTTTCTGTTTAATTATTTATTTATATTTATTGTAACGTTCGTTTGTGTGTTTTACTTGATATATTTATTTATTTATTTATTTCATTAACACAATCATTTATTAGGAATTTATATATTTTTGTTTATTAAATTTTCGATTTATGTATTGATTTAAATTTTTTTCTATTTAATTACTTATTGATATTTGTTGTGACGTTCCTCTGTGTGTTTTGCGTGTTTTCTGTCTCTTTCCAGCGATCCGTACCTGCATTCTTCTCAAATCCGTTCATTGGGTCTTTCTGGGGAATCCCGATGACGTCATTCATACATTCACCAATCCCGTTACACGGACTGATGTGAATCCCACTCGCCATCCCGGTAGCCAGCTTTTTTTCGCTGAAATAATGTACCCTCTTTGTTCTTTCGCTCATGCTGTCTCAGTTCATTATTGTTTGTGTTTTGTAAAGCGTCGGCACGCCTTGTTTTCTC
Organism: Paramisgurnus dabryanus; assembly: GCF_030506205.2. NCBI lineage: Eukaryota > Metazoa > Chordata > Actinopteri > Cypriniformes > Cobitidae > Paramisgurnus > Paramisgurnus dabryanus. The sequence goes on from NC_133348.1 coordinate 35,113,577, forward strand.
CCCGGTCCTCTTGTTTGTTACTTTTCCCCCTCGGCTGTCTTGTCTGTCTGTTTGTTCGTTGGGAGGAAGCGGACAGGTATGAATGTCACGTGACGTCCACTATGCCCACACGTGGGCATTAATATAACTGCCAAATACACTAGGTTAAGAGCGTGTGCCACCCGCTTTACGTTTTGTGATTTTGTTAGCCAGAGTAGGTTAGTTAGGGCGTCGCTGACGCTGAAGATTTATCTACAATGGTATTTTTTTTTTTTTTTGTAGATAGATTAGAGAGCTTACGTATAGCTAGAGTGTGTATTGGTATTTCATTGCTTTTTATGTGGCACTGCTCTTGTCCCTTATCCCCTCACAACTGTGTTCGTGTTCTCTTTCTATGAATACTGTAAATATTGTTCCCACTACCCCTTTCACTGCGCTTAACCCCTGCACTTGTATTTGTGTATAATAAACCACTTGGCATCGTAGATGTCTATTGCGTCCGGTCCGGGTCTTCTCTGTCCGTTACACGCGTGATCCTCCGGACAAAACATTAATAAAACATCCCTGTTGTTGCCCTGCTTCTCTGGGTCGTAACTTTTATTTATTTTAGTTTTAATTTCTACTTTATATTTATTTATTTATTTATTTATTTATTTAATTGCTTGCTCGCTCGTTTATTCATCTGTTTATCTTTTATTGCTTATTCACGTATGGGCATTGTTTAAGAGGCCCGTTTTGACAGGGTCTCTCGCTTACGGCCATACCACCCTGAGCACGCCCGATCTCGTCCGATCTCGGAAGCTAAGCAGGGTCGGGCCTGGTTAGTACTTGGATGGGAGACCGCCTGGGAATACCAGGTGCTGTAAGCTTTTTGTGCTTGCTTCCTTCCTTCTTTGTCGGATGCACTTTTCTCATTTTTTACCTCGATCGCCGCATTTCCTTTCCGGATTCTGCAGTGGTTTGTCTTTTCTCCGTCTGTGCGCCAGAGGAGCCGCACAGTCTCGTCTTTTCCGCCGTCCTCCACAAGGGGGCGGTCAGAGGCTTGATTTGTGGCTTTTTGCTCACTGCCCACAGCAGCACGGCGGAGGAGCGGTCATTAACAAAGCGCTGTGTTGCAGGTGATTTGACGCCATTCACGTGTAAGAACGAGCGTATATGCTGCATGGTCTGTTCTTTGAAGGACAAAAGTTAGTTAAGTTAACCCACCCCCATTCGTTTGCTCCTCTGTGTAGGACAGCGGCTGGGTTAAAGAGACACTGCATAAATCATAAGCAGTTGTTAACACCATTAAAACGTGCAGCAAAAAAATGCTGTCAAATATTTTTTGCGTCTCTGTTATTATCACTGTTTAGCAAAGACTTTTCATTTTCTATGAATGAGTGCTGTGACTGAAAGCTGGCTTGGTTTTGATCTATCTATCTGTCTGTCTGTCTGTCTGTCTGTCTGTCTGTCTGTCTGTCTGTCTGTCTGTCTGTCTGTCTGTGAACATTTTTTCATTTTTTTACTTGATATATTTATTTATTTATTTCATTTACACAATCATTTATTATTAACTTTTATGTTTTATGTATGACGTTTTCGATTTATTTATTAATCAAATTTTTTTCTGTTTTATTATTTCTTGATATTAATTGTTACGTTCCTGTGTGTGTTTTACTTGATATATGTATTAATTTATTTATTTGTTTCATTTACACAATCATCTATTAGTAATTTATATATTTTTATTTAGTTAATTTTCCATTTATTTATTCATTTAATTTTTTTCTGTTTAATTATTTATTTATATTTATTGTAACGTTCGTTTGTGTGTTTTACTTGATATATTTATTTATTTATTTATTTCATTAACACAATCATTTATTAGGAATTTATATATTTTTGTTTATTAAATTTTCGATTTATGTATTGATTTAAATTTTTTTCTATTTAATTACTTATTGATATTTGTTGTGACGTTCCTCTGTGTGTTTTGCGTGTTTTCTGTCTCTTTCCAGCGATCCGTACCTGCATTCTTCTCAAATCCGTTCATTGGGTCTTTCTGGGGAATCCCGATGACGTCATTCATACATTCACCAATCCCGTTACACGGACTGATGTGAATCCCACTCGCCATCCCGGTAGCCAGCTTTTTTTCGCTGAAATAATGTACCCTCTTTGTTCTTTCGCTCATGCTGTCTCAGTTCATTATTGTTTGTGTTTTGTAAAGCGTCGGCACGCCTTGTTTTCTCCCCGGTCCTCTTGTTTGTTACTTTTCCCCCTCGGCTGTCTTGTCTGTCTGTTTGTTCGTTGGGAGGAAGCGGACAGGTATGAATGTCACGTGACGTCCACTATGCCCACACGTGGGCATTAATATAACTGCCAAATACACTAGGTTAAGAGCGTGTGCCACCCGCTTTACGTTTTGTGATTTTGTTAGCCAGAGTAGGTTAGTTAGGGCGTCGCTGACGCTGAAGATTTATCTACAATGGTATTTTTTTTTTTTTTTGTAGATAGATTAGAGAGCTTACGTATAGCTAGAGTGTGTATTGGTATTTCATTGCTTTTTATGTGGCACTGCTCTTGTCCCTTATCCCCTCACAACTGTGTTCGTGTTCTCTTTCTATGAATACTGTAAATATTGTTCCCACTACCCCTTTCACTGCGCTTAACCCCTGCACTTGTATTTGTGTATAATAAACCACTTGGCATCGTAGATGTCTATTGCGTCCGGTCCGGGTCTTCTCTGTCCGTTACACGCGTGATCCTCCGGACAAAACATTAATAAAACATCCCTGTTGTTGCCCTGCTTCTCTGGGTCGTAACTTTTATTTATTTTAGTTTTAATTTCTACTTTATATTTATTTATTTATTTATTTATTTATTTATTTAATTGCTTGCTCGCTCGTTTATTCATCTGTTTATCTTTTATTGCTTATTCACGTATGGGCATTGTTTAAGAGGCCCGTTTTGACAGGGTCTCTCGCTTACGGCCATACCACCCTGAGCACGCCCGATCTCGTCCGATCTCGGAAGCTAAGCAGGGTCGGGCCTGGTTAGTACTTGGATGGGAGACCGCCTGGGAATACCAGGTGCTGTAAGCTTTTTGTGCTTGCTTCCTTCCTTCTTTGTCGGATGCACTTTTCTCATTTTTTACCTCGATCGCCGCATTTCCTTTCCGGATTCTGCAGTGGTTTGTCTTTTCTCCGTCTGTGCGCCAGAGGAGCCGCACAGTCTCGTCTTTTCCGCCGTCCTCCACAAGGGGGCGGTCAGAGGCTTGATTTGTGGCTTTTTGCTCACTGCCCACAGCAGCACGGCGGAGGAGCGGTCATTAACAAAGCGCTGTGTTGCAGGTGATTTGACGCCATTCACGTGTAAGAACGAGCGTATATGCTGCATGGTCTGTTCTTTGAAGGACAAAAGTTAGTTAAGTTAACCCACCCCCATTCGTTTGCTCCTCTGTGTAGGACAGCGGCTGGGTTAAAGAGACACTGCATAAATCATAAGCAGTTGTTAACACCATTAAAACGTGCAGCAAAAAAATGCTGTCAAATATTTTTTGCGTCTCTGTTATTATCACTGTTTAGCAAAGACTTTTCATTTTCTATGAATGAGTGCTGTGACTGAAAGCTGGCTTGGTTTTGATCTATCTATCTGTCTGTCTGTCTGTCTGTCTGTCTGTCTGTCTGTCTGTCTGTCTGTCTGTCTGTCTGTCTGTCTGTCTGTCTGTGAACATTTTTTCATTTTTTTACTTGATATATTTATTTATTTATTTCATTTACACAATCATTTATTATTAACTTTTATGTTTTATGTATGACGTTTTCGATTTATTTATTAATCAAATTTTTTTCTGTTTTATTATTTCTTGATATTAATTGTTACGTTCCTGTGTGTGTTTTACTTGATATATGTATTAATTTATTTATTTGTTTCATTTACACAATCATCTATTAGTAATTTATATATTTTTATTTAGTTAATTTTCCATTTATTTATTCATTTAATTTTTTTCTGTTTAATTATTTATTTATATTTATTGTAACGTTCGTTTGTGTGTTTTACTTGATATATTTATTTATTTATTTATTTCATTAACACAATCATTTATTAGGAATTTATATATTTTTGTTTATTAAATTTTCGATTTATGTATTGATTTAAATTTTTTTCTATTTAATTACTTATTGATATTTGTTGTGACGTTCCTCTGTGTGTTTTGCGTGTTTTCTGTCTCTTTCCAGCGATCCGTACCTGCATTCTTCTCAAATCCGTTCATTGGGTCTTTCTGGGGAATCCCGATGACGTCATTCATACATTCACCAATCCCGTTACACGGACTGATGTGAATCCCACTCGCCATCCCGGTAGCCAGCTTTTTTTCGCTGAAATAATGTACCCTCTTTGTTCTTTCGCTCATGCTGTCTCAGTTCATTATTGTTTGTGTTTTGTAAAGCGTCGGCACGCCTTGTTTTCTCCCCGGTCCTCTTGTTTGTTACTTTTCCCCCTCGGCTGTCTTGTCTGTCTGTTTGTTCGTTGGGAGGAAGCGGACAGGTATGAATGTCACGTGACGTCCACTATGCCCACACGTGGGCATTAATATAACTGCCAAATACACTAGGTTAAGAGCGTGTGCCACCCGCTTTACGTTTTGTGATTTTGTTAGCCAGAGTAGGTTAGTTAGGGCGTCGCTGACGCTGAAGATTTATCTACAATGGTATTTTTTTTTTTTTTTGTAGATAGATTAGAGAGCTTACGTATAGCTAGAGTGTGTATTGGTATTTCATTGCTTTTTATGTGGCACTGCTCTTGTCCCTTATCCCCTCACAACTGTGTTCGTGTTCTCTTTCTATGAATACTGTAAATATTGTTCCCACTACCCCTTTCACTGCGCTTAACCCCTGCACTTGTATTTGTGTATAATAAACCACTTGGCATCGTAGATGTCTATTGCGTCCGGTCCGGGTCTTCTCTGTCCGTTACACGCGTGATCCTCCGGACAAAACATTAATAAAACATCCCTGTTGTTGCCCTGCTTCTCTGGGTCGTAACTTTTATTTATTTTAGTTTTAATTTCTACTTTATATTTATTTATTTATTTATTTATTTATTTATTTAATTGCTTGCTCGCTCGTTTATTCATCTGTTTATCTTTTATTGCTTATTCACGTATGGGCATTGTTTAAGAGGCCCGTTTTGACAGGGTCTCTCGCTTACGGCCATACCACCCTGAGCACGCCCGATCTCGTCCGATCTCGGAAGCTAAGCAGGGTCGGGCCTGGTTAGTACTTGGATGGGAGACCGCCTGGGAATACCAGGTGCTGTAAGCTTTTTGTGCTTGCTTCCTTCCTTCTTTGTCGGATGCACTTTTCTCATTTTTTACCTCGATCGCCGCATTTCCTTTCCGGATTCTGCAGTGGTTTGTCTTTTCTCCGTCTGTGCGCCAGAGGAGCCGCACAGTCTCGTCTTTTCCGCCGTCCTCCACAAGGGGGCGGTCAGAGGCTTGATTTGTGGCTTTTTGCTCACTGCCCACAGCAGCACGGCGGAGGAGCGGTCATTAACAAAGCGCTGTGTTGCAGGTGATTTGACGCCATTCACGTGTAAGAACGAGCGTATATGCTGCATGGTCTGTTCTTTGAAGGACAAAAGTTAGTTAAGTTAACCCACCCCCATTCGTTTGCTCCTCTGTGTAGGACAGCGGCTGGGTTAAAGAGACACTGCATAAATCATAAGCAGTTGTTAACACCATTAAAACGTGCAGCAAAAAAATGCTGTCAAATATTTTTTGCGTCTCTGTTATTATCACTGTTTAGCAAAGACTTTTCATTTTCTATGAATGAGTGCTGTGACTGAAAGCTGGCTTGGTTTTGATCTATCTATCTGTCTGTCTGTCTGTCTGTCTGTCTGTCTGTCTGTCTGTCTGTCTGTCTGTCTGTCTGTCTGTCTGTGAACATTTTTTCATTTTTTTACTTGATATATTTATTTATTTATTTCATTTACACAATCATTTATTATTAACTTTTATGTTTTATGTATGACGTTTTCGATTTATTTATTAATCAAATTTTTTTCTGTTTTATTATTTCTTGATATTAATTGTTACGTTCCTGTGTGTGTTTTACTTGATATATGTATTAATTTATTTATTTGTTTCATTTACACAATCATCTATTAGTAATTTATATATTTTTATTTAGTTAATTTTCCATTTATTTATTCATTTAATTTTTTTCTGTTTAATTATTTATTTATATTTATTGTAACGTTCGTTTGTGTGTTTTACTTGATATATTTATTTATTTATTTATTTCATTAACACAATCATTTATTAGGAATTTATATATTTTTGTTTATTAAATTTTCGATTTATGTATTGATTTAAATTTTTTTCTATTTAATTACTTATTGATATTTGTTGTGACGTTCCTCTGTGTGTTTTGCGTGTTTTCTGTCTCTTTCCAGCGATCCGTACCTGCATTCTTCTCAAATCCGTTCATTGGGTCTTTCTGGGGAATCCCGATGACGTCATTCATACATTCACCAATCCCGTTACACGGACTGATGTGAATCCCACTCGCCATCCCGGTAGCCAGCTTTTTTTCGCTGAAATAATGTACCCTCTTTGTTCTTTCGCTCATGCTGTCTCAGTTCATTATTGTTTGTGTTTTGTAAAGCGTCGGCACGCCTTGTTTTCTCCCCGGTCCTCTTGTTTGTTACTTTTCCCCCTCGGCTGTCTTGTCTGTCTGTTTGTTCGTTGGGAGGAAGCGGACAGGTATGAATGTCACGTGACGTCCACTATGCCCACACGTGGGCATTAATATAACTGCCAAATACACTAGGTTAAGAGCGTGTGCCACCCGCTTTACGTTTTGTGATTTTGTTAGCCAGAGTAGGTTAGTTAGGGCGTCGCTGACGCTGAAGATTTATCTACAATGGTATTTTTTTTTTTTTTTGTAGATAGATTAGAGAGCTTACGTATAGCTAGAGTGTGTATTGGTATTTCATTGCTTTTTATGTGGCACTGCTCTTGTCCCTTATCCCCTCACAACTGTGTTCGTGTTCTCTTTCTATGAATACTGTAAATATTGTTCCCACTACCCCTTTCACTGCGCTTAACCCCTGCACTTGTATTTGTGTATAATAAACCACTTGGCATCGTAGATGTCTATTGCGTCCGGTCCGGGTCTTCTCTGTCCGTTACACGCGTGATCCTCCGGACAAAACATTAATAAAACATCCCTGTTGTTGCCCTGCTTCTCTGGGTCGTAACTTTTATTTATTTTAGTTTTAATTTCTACTTTATATTTATTTATTTATTTATTTATTTATTTAATTGCTTGCTCGCTCGTTTATTCATCTGTTTATCTTTTATTGCTTATTCACGTATGGGCATTGTTTAAGAGGCCCGTTTTGACAGGGTCTCTCGCTTACGGCCATACCACCCTGAGCACGCCCGATCTCGTCCGATCTCGGAAGCTAAGCAGGGTCGGGCCTGGTTAGTACTTGGATGGGAGACCGCCTGGGAATACCAGGTGCTGTAAGCTTTTTGTGCTTGCTTCCTTCCTTCTTTGTCGGATGCACTTTTCTCATTTTTTACCTCGATCGCCGCATTTCCTTTCCGGATTCTGCAGTGGTTTGTCTTTTCTCCGTCTGTGCGCCAGAGGAGCCGCACAGTCTCGTCTTTTCCGCCGTCCTCCACAAGGGGGCGGTCAGAGGCTTGATTTGTGGCTTTTTGCTCACTGCCCACAGCAGCACGGCGGAGGAGCGGTCATTAACAAAGCGCTGTGTTGCAGGTGATTTGACGCCATTCACGTGTAAGAACGAGCGTATATGCTGCATGGTCTGTTCTTTGAAGGACAAAAGTTAGTTAAGTTAACCCACCCCCATTCGTTTGCTCCTCTGTGTAGGACAGCGGCTGGGTTAAAGAGACACTGCATAAATCATAAGCAGTTGTTAACACCATTAAAACGTGCAGCAAAAAAATGCTGTCAAATATTTTTTGCGTCTCTGTTATTATCACTGTTTAGCAAAGACTTTTCATTTTCTATGAATGAGTGCTGTGACTGAAAGCTGGCTTGGTTTTGATCTATCTATCTGTCTGTCTGTCTGTCTGTCTGTCTGTCTGTCTGTCTGTCTGTCTGTCTGTCTGTCTGTCTGTGAACATTTTTTCATTTTTTTACTTGATATATTTATTTATTTATTTCATTTACACAATCATTTATTATTAACTTTTATGTTTTATGTATGACGTTTTCGATTTATTTATTAATCAAATTTTTTTCTGTTTTATTATTTCTTGATATTAATTGTTACGTTCCTGTGTGTGTTTTACTTGATATATGTATTAATTTATTTATTTGTTTCATTTACACAATCATCTATTAGTAATTTATATATTTTTATTTAGTTAATTTTCCATTTATTTATTCATTTAATTTTTTTCTGTTTAATTATTTATTTATATTTATTGTAACGTTCGTTTGTGTGTTTTACTTGATATATTTATTTATTTATTTATTTCATTAACACAATCATTTATTAGGAATTTATATATTTTTGTTTATTAAATTTTCGATTTATGTATTGATTTAAATTTTTTTCTATTTAATTACTTATTGATATTTGTTGTGACGTTCCTCTGTGTGTTTTGCGTGTTTTCTGTCTCTTTCCAGCGATCCGTACCTGCATTCTTCTCAAATCCGTTCATTGGGTCTTTCTGGGGAATCCCGATGACGTCATTCATACATTCACCAATCCCGTTACACGGACTGATGTGAATCCCACTCGCCATCCCGGTAGCCAGCTTTTTTTCGCTGAAATAATGTACCCTCTTTGTTCTTTCGCTCATGCTGTCTCAGTTCATTATTGTTTGTGTTTTGTAAAGCGTCGGCACGCCTTGTTTTCTCCCCGGTCCTCTTGTTTGTTACTTTTCCCCCTCGGCTGTCTTGTCTGTCTGTTTGTTCGTTGGGAGGAAGCGGACAGGTATGAATGTCACGTGACGTCCACTATGCCCACACGTGGGCATTAATATAACTGCCAAATACACTAGGTTAAGAGCGTGTGCCACCCGCTTTACGTTTTGTGATTTTGTTAGCCAGAGTAGGTTAGTTAGGGCGTCGCTGACGCTGAAGATTTATCTACAATGGTATTTTTTTTTTTTTTTGTAGATAGATTAGAGAGCTTACGTATAGCTAGAGTGTGTATTGGTATTTCATTGCTTTTTATGTGGCACTGCTCTTGTCCCTTATCCCCTCACAACTGTGTTCGTGTTCTCTTTCTATGAATACTGTAAATATTGTTCCCACTACCCCTTTCACTGCGCTTAACCCCTGCACTTGTATTTGTGTATAATAAACCACTTGGCATCGTAGATGTCTATTGCGTCCGGTCCGGGTCTTCTCTGTCCGTTACACGCGTGATCCTCCGGACAAAACATTAATAAAACATCCCTGTTGTTGCCCTGCTTCTCTGGGTCGTAACTTTTATTTATTTTAGTTTTAATTTCTACTTTATATTTATTTATTTATTTATTTATTTATTTAATTGCTTGCTCGCTCGTTTATTCATCTGTTTATCTTTTATTGCTTATTCACGTATGGGCATTGTTTAAGAGGCCCGTTTTGACAGGGTCTCTCGCTTACGGCCATACCACCCTGAGCACGCCCGATCTCGTCCGATCTCGGAAGCTAAGCAGGGTCGGGCCTGGTTAGTACTTGGATGGGAGACCGCCTGGGAATACCAGGTGCTGTAAGCTTTTTGTGCTTGCTTCCTTCCTTCTTTGTCGGATGCACTTTTCTCATTTTTTACCTCGATCGCCGCATTTCCTTTCCGGATTCTGCAGTGGTTTGTCTTTTCTCCGTCTGTGCGCCAGAGGAGCCGCACAGTCTCGTCTTTTCCGCCGTCCTCCACAAGGGGGCGGTCAGAGGCTTGATTTGTGGCTTTTTGCTCACTGCCCACAGCAGCACGGCGGAGGAGCGGTCATTAACAAAGCGCTGTGTTGCAGGTGATTTGACGCCATTCACGTGTAAGAACGAGCGTATATGCTGCATGGTCTGTTCTTTGAAGGACAAAAGTTAGTTAAGTTAACCCACCCCCATTCGTTTGCTCCTCTGTGTAGGACAGCGGCTGGGTTAAAGAGACACTGCATAAATCATAAGCAGTTGTTAACACCATTAAAACGTGCAGCAAAAAAATGCTGTCAAATATTTTTTGCGTCTCTGTTATTATCACTGTTTAGCAAAGACTTTTCATTTTCTATGAATGAGTGCTGTGACTGAAAGCTGGCTTGGTTTTGATCTATCTATCTGTCTGTCTGTCTGTCTGTCTGTCTGTCTGTCTGTCTGTCTGTCTGTCTGTCTGTCTGTCTGTCTGTCTGTCTGTGAACATTTTTTCATTTTTTTACTTGATATATTTATTTATTTATTTCATTTACACAATCATTTATTATTAACTTTTATGTTTTATGTATGACGTTTTCGATTTATTTATTAATCAAATTTTTTTCTGTTTTATTATTTCTTGATATTAATTGTTACGTTCCTGTGTGTGTTTTACTTGATATATGTATTAATTTATTTATTTGTTTCATTTACACAATCATCTATTAGTAATTTATATATTTTTATTTAGTTAATTTTCCATTTATTTATTCATTTAATTTTTTTCTGTTTAATTATTTATTTATATTTATTGTAACGTTCGTTTGTGTGTTTTACTTGATATATTTATTTATTTATTTATTTCATTAACACAATCATTTATTAGGAATTTATATATTTTTGTTTATTAAATTTTCGATTTATGTATTGATTTAAATTTTTTTCTATTTAATTACTTATTGATATTTGTTGTGACGTTCCTCTGTGTGTTTTGCGTGTTTTCTGTCTCTTTCCAGCGATCCGTACCTGCATTCTTCTCAAATCCGTTCATTGGGTCTTTCTGGGGAATCCCGATGACGTCATTCATACATTCACCAATCCCGTTACACGGACTGATGTGAATCCCACTCGCCATCCCGGTAGCCAGCTTTTTTTCGCTGAAATAATGTACCCTCTTTGTTCTTTCGCTCATGCTGTCTCAGTTCATTATTGTTTGTGTTTTGTAAAGCGTCGGCACGCCTTGTTTTCTCCCCGGTCCTCTTGTTTGTTACTTTTCCCCCTCGGCTGTCTTGTCTGTCTGTTTGTTCGTTGGGAGGAAGCGGACAGGTATGAATGTCACGTGACGTCCACTATGCCCACACGTGGGCATTAATATAACTGCCAAATACACTAGGTTAAGAGCGTGTGCCACCCGCTTTACGTTTTGTGATTTTGTTAGCCAGAGTAGGTTAGTTAGGGCGTCGCTGACGCTGAAGATTTATCTACAATGGTATTTTTTTTTTTTTTTGTAGATAGATTAGAGAGCTTACGTATAGCTAGAGTGTGTATTGGTATTTCATTGCTTTTTATGTGGCACTGCTCTTGTCCCTTATCCCCTCACAACTGTGTTCGTGTTCTCTTTCTATGAATACTGTAAATATTGTTCCCACTACCCCTTTCACTGCGCTTAACCCCTGCACTTGTATTTGTGTATAATAAACCACTTGGCATCGTAGATGTCTATTGCGTCCGGTCCGGGTCTTCTCTGTCCGTTACACGCGTGATCCTCCGGACAAAACATTAATAAAACATCCCTGTTGTTGCCCTGCTTCTCTGGGTCGTAACTTTTATTTATTTTAGTTTTAATTTCTACTTTATATTTATTTATTTATTTATTTATTTATTTATTTAATTGCTTGCTCGCTCGTTTATTCATCTGTTTATCTTTTATTGCTTATTCACGTATGGGCATTGTTTAAGAGGCCCGTTTTGACAGGGTCTCTCGCTTACGGCCATACCACCCTGAGCACGCCCGATCTCGTCCGATCTCGGAAGCTAAGCAGGGTCGGGCCTGGTTAGTACTTGGATGGGAGACCGCCTGGGAATACCAGGTGCTGTAAGCTTTTTGTGCTTGCTTCCTTCCTTCTTTGTCGGATGCACTTTTCTCATTTTTTACCTCGATCGCCGCATTTCCTTTCCGGATTCTGCAGTGGTTTGTCTTTTCTCCGTCTGTGCGCCAGAGGAGCCGCACAGTCTCGTCTTTTCCGCCGTCCTCCACAAGGGGGCGGTCAGAGGCTTGATTTGTGGCTTTTTGCTCACTGCCCACAGCAGCACGGCGGAGGAGCGGTCATTAACAAAGCGCTGTGTTGCAGGTGATTTGACGCCATTCACGTGTAAGAACGAGCGTATATGCTGCATGGTCTGTTCTTTGAAGGACAAAAGTTAGTTAAGTTAACCCACCCCCATTCGTTTGCTCCTCTGTGTAGGACAGCGGCTGGGTTAAAGAGACACTGCATAAATCATAAGCAGTTGTTAACACCATTAAAACGTGCAGCAAAAAAATGCTGTCAAATATTTTTTGCGTCTCTGTTATTATCACTGTTTAGCAAAGACTTTTCATTTTCTATGAATGAGTGCTGTGACTGAAAGCTGGCTTGGTTTTGATCTATCTATCTGTCTGTCTGTCTGTCTGTCTGTCTGTCTGTCTGTCTGTCTGTCTGTCTGTCTGTCTGTCTGTCTGTCTGTCTGTGAACATTTTTTCATTTTTTTACTTGATATATTTATTTATTTATTTCATTTACACAATCATTTATTATTAACTTTTATGTTTTATGTATGACGTTTTCGATTTATTTATTAATCAAATTTTTTTCTGTTTTATTATTTCTTGATATTAATTGTTACGTTCCTGTGTGTGTTTTACTTGATATATGTATTAATTTATTTATTTGTTTCATTTACACAATCATCTATTAGTAATTTATATATTTTTATTTAGTTAATTTTCCATTTATTTATTCATTTAATTTTTTTCTGTTTAATTATTTATTTATATTTATTGTAACGTTCGTTTGTGTGTTTTACTTGATATATTTATTTATTTATTTATTTCATTAACACAATCATTTATTAGGAATTTATATATTTTTGTTTATTAAATTTTCGATTTATGTATTGATTTAAATTTTTTTCTATTTAATTACTTATTGATATTTGTTGTGACGTTCCTCTGTGTGTTTTGCGTGTTTTCTGTCTCTTTCCAGCGATCCGTACCTGCATTCTTCTCAAATCCGTTCATTGGGTCTTTCTGGGGAATCCCGATGACGTCATTCATACATTCACCAATCCCGTTACACGGACTGATGTGAATCCCACTCGCCATCCCGGTAGCCAGCTTTTTTTCGCTGAAATAATGTACCCTCTTTGTTCTTTCGCTCATGCTGTCTCAGTTCATTATTGTTTGTGTTTTGTAAAGCGTCGGCACGCCTTGTTTTCTCCCCGGTCCTCTTGTTTGTTACTTTTCCCCCTCGGCTGTCTTGTCTGTCTGTTTGTTCGTTGGGAGGAAGCGGACAGGTATGAATGTCACGTGACGTCCACTATGCCCACACGTGGGCATTAATATAACTGCCAAATACACTAGGTTAAGAGCGTGTGCCACCCGCTTTACGTTTTGTGATTTTGTTAGCCAGAGTAGGTTAGTTAGGGCGTCGCTGACGCTGAAGATTTATCTACAATGGTATTTTTTTTTTTTTTTGTAGATAGATTAGAGAGCTTACGTATAGCTAGAGTGTGTATTGGTATTTCATTGCTTTTTATGTGGCACTGCTCTTGTCCCTTATCCCCTCACAACTGTGTTCGTGTTCTCTTTCTATGAATACTGTAAATATTGTTCCCACTACCCCTTTCACTGCGCTTAACCCCTGCACTTGTATTTGTGTATAATAAACCACTTGGCATCGTAGATGTCTATTGCGTCCGGTCCGGGTCTTCTCTGTCCGTTACACGCGTGATCCTCCGGACAAAACATTAATAAAACATCCCTGTTGTTGCCCTGCTTCTCTGGGTCGTAACTTTTATTTATTTTAGTTTTAATTTCTACTTTATATTTATTTATTTATTTATTTATTTATTTATTTAATTGCTTGCTCGCTCGTTTATTCATCTGTTTATCTTTTATTGCTTATTCACGTATGGGCATTGTTTAAGAGGCCCGTTTTGACAGGGTCTCTCGCTTACGGCCATACCACCCTGAGCACGCCCGATCTCGTCCGATCTCGGAAGCTAAGCAGGGTCGGGCCTGGTTAGTACTTGGATGGGAGACCGCCTGGGAATACCAGGTGCTGTAAGCTTTTTGTGCTTGCTTCCTTCCTTCTTTGTCGGATGCACTTTTCTCATTTTTTACCTCGATCGCCGCATTTCCTTTCCGGATTCTGCAGTGGTTTGTCTTTTCTCCGTCTGTGCGCCAGAGGAGCCGCACAGTCTCGTCTTTTCCGCCGTCCTCCACAAGGGGGCGGTCAGAGGCTTGATTTGTGGCTTTTTGCTCACTGCCCACAGCAGCACGGCGGAGGAGCGGTCATTAACAAAGCGCTGTGTTGCAGGTGATTTGACGCCATTCACGTGTAAGAACGAGCGTATATGCTGCATGGTCTGTTCTTTGAAGGACAAAAGTTAGTTAAGTTAACCCACCCCCATTCGTTTGCTCCTCTGTGTAGGACAGCGGCTGGGTTAAAGAGACACTGCATAAATCATAAGCAGTTGTTAACACCATTAAAACGTGCAGCAAAAAAATGCTGTCAAATATTTTTTGCGTCTCTGTTATTATCACTGTTTAGCAAAGACTTTTCATTTTCTATGAATGAGTGCTGTGACTGAAAGCTGGCTTGGTTTTGATCTATCTATCTGTCTGTCTGTCTGTCTGTCTGTCTGTCTGTCTGTCTGTCTGTCTGTCTGTCTGTCTGTCTGTGAACATTTTTTCATTTTTTTACTTGATATATTTATTTATTTATTTCATTTACACAATCATTTATTATTAACTTTTATGTTTTATGTATGACGTTTTCGATTTATTTATTAATCAAATTTTTTTCTGTTTTATTATTTCTTGATATTAATTGTTACGTTCCTGTGTGTGTTTTACTTGATATATGTATTAATTTATTTATTTGTTTCATTTACACAATCATCTATTAGTAATTTATATATTTTTATTTAGTTAATTTTCCATTTATTTATTCATTTAATTTTTTTCTGTTTAATTATTTATTTATATTTATTGTAACGTTCGTTTGTGTGTTTTACTTGATATATTTATTTATTTATTTATTTCATTAACACAATCATTTATTAGGAATTTATATATTTTTGTTTATTAAATTTTCGATTTATGTATTGATTTAAATTTTTTTCTATTTAATTACTTATTGATATTTGTTGTGACGTTCCTCTGTGTGTTTTGCGTGTTTTCTGTCTCTTTCCAGCGATCCGTACCTGCATTCTTCTCAAATCCGTTCATTGGGTCTTTCTGGGGAATCCCGATGACGTCATTCATACATTCACCAATCCCGTTACACGGACTGATGTGAATCCCACTCGCCATCCCGGTAGCCAGCTTTTTTTCGCTGAAATAATGTACCCTCTTTGTTCTTTCGCTCATGCTGTCTCAGTTCATTATTGTTTGTGTTTTGTAAAGCGTCGGCACGCCTTGTTTTCTCCCCGGTCCTCTTGTTTGTTACTTTTCCCCCTCGGCTGTCTTGTCTGTCTGTTTGTTCGTTGGGAGGAAGCGGACAGGTATGAATGTCACGTGACGTCCACTATGCCCACACGTGGGCATTAATATAACTGCCAAATACACTAGGTTAAGAGCGTGTGCCACCCGCTTTACGTTTTGTGATTTTGTTAGCCAGAGTAGGTTAGTTAGGGCGTCGCTGACGCTGAAGATTTATCTACAATGGTATTTTTTTTTTTTTTTGTAGATAGATTAGAGAGCTTACGTATAGCTAGAGTGTGTATTGGTATTTCATTGCTTTTTATGTGGCACTGCTCTTGTCCCTTATCCCCTCACAACTGTGTTCGTGTTCTCTTTCTATGAATACTGTAAATATTGTTCCCACTACCCCTTTCACTGCGCTTAACCCCTGCACTTGTATTTGTGTATAATAAACCACTTGGCATCGTAGATGTCTATTGCGTCCGGTCCGGGTCTTCTCTGTCCGTTACACGCGTGATCCTCCGGACAAAACATTAATAAAACATCCCTGTTGTTGCCCTGCTTCTCTGGGTCGTAACTTTTATTTATTTTAGTTTTAATTTCTACTTTATATTTATTTATTTATTTATTTAATTGCTTGCTCGCTCGTTTATTCATCTGTTTATCTTTTATTGCTTATTCACGTATGGGCATTGTTTAAGAGGCCCGTTTTGACAGGGTCTCTCGCTTACGGCCATACCACCCTGAGCACGCCCGATCTCGTCCGATCTCGGAAGCTAAGCAGGGTCGGGCCTGGTTAGTACTTGGATGGGAGACCGCCTGGGAATACCAGGTGCTGTAAGCTTTTTGTGCTTGCTTCCTTCCTTCTTTGTCGGATGCACTTTTCTCATTTTTTACCTCGATCGCCGCATTTCCTTTCCGGATTCTGCAGTGGTTTGTCTTTTCTCCGTCTGTGCGCCAGAGGAGCCGCACAGTCTCGTCTTTTCCGCCGTCCTCCACAAGGGGGCGGTCAGAGGCTTGATTTGTGGCTTTTTGCTCACTGCCCACAGCAGCACGGCGGAGGAGCGGTCATTAACAAAGCGCTGTGTTGCAGGTGATTTGACGCCATTCACGTGTAAGAACGAGCGTATATGCTGCATGGTCTGTTCTTTGAAGGACAAAAGTTAGTTAAGTTAACCCACCCCCATTCGTTTGCTCCTCTGTGTAGGACAGCGGCTGGGTTAAAGAGACACTGCATAAATCATAAGCAGTTGTTAACACCATTAAAACGTGCAGCAAAAAAATGCTGTCAAATATTTTTTGCGTCTCTGTTATTATCACTGTTTAGCAAAGACTTTTCATTTTCTATGAATGAGTGCTGTGACTGAAAGCTGGCTTGGTTTTGATCTATCTATCTGTCTGTCTGTCTGTCTGTCTGTCTGTCTGTCTGTCTGTCTGTCTGTCTGTCTGTGAACATTTTTTCATTTTTTTACTTGATATATTTATTTATTTATTTCATTTACACAATCATTTATTATTAACTTTTATGTTTTATGTATGACGTTTTCGATTTATTTATTAATCAAATTTTTTTCTGTTTTATTATTTCTTGATATTAATTGTTACGTTCCTGTGTGTGTTTTACTTGATATATGTATTAATTTATTTATTTGTTTCATTTACACAATCATCTATTAGTAATTTATATATTTTTATTTAGTTAATTTTCCATTTATTTATTCATTTAATTTTTTTCTGTTTAATTATTTATTTATATTTATTGTAACGTTCGTTTGTGTGTTTTACTTGATATATTTATTTATTTATTTATTTCATTAACACAATCATTTATTAGGAATTTATATATTTTTGTTTATTAAATTTTCGATTTATGTATTGATTTAAATTTTTTTCTATTTAATTACTTATTGATATTTGTTGTGACGTTCCTCTGTGTGTTTTGCGTGTTTTCTGTCTCTTTCCAGCGATCCGTACCTGCATTCTTCTCAAATCCGTTCATTGGGTCTTTCTGGGGAATCCCGATGACGTCATTCATACATTCACCAATCCCGTTACACGGACTGATGTGAATCCCACTCGCCATCCCGGTAGCCAGCTTTTTTTCGCTGAAATAATGTACCCTCTTTGTTCTTTCGCTCATGCTGTCTCAGTTCATTATTGTTTGTGTTTTGTAAAGCGTCGGCACGCCTTGTTTTCTCCCCGGTCCTCTTGTTTGTTACTTTTCCCCCTCGGCTGTCTTGTCTGTCTGTTTGTTCGTTGGGAGGAAGCGGGCAGGTATGAATGTCACGTGACGTCCACTATGCCCACACGTGGGCATTAATATAACTGCCAAATACACTAGGTTAAGAGCGTGTGCCACCCGCTTTACGTTTTGTGATTTTGTTAGCCAGAGTAGGTTAGTTAGGGCGTCGCTGACGCTGAAGATTTATCTACAATGGTATTTTTTTTTTTTTTGTAGATAGATTAGAGAGCTTACGTATAGCTAGAGTGTGTATTGGTATTTCATTGCTTTTTATGTGGCACTGCTCTTGTCCCTTATCCCCTCACAACTGTGTTCGTGTTCTCTTTCTATGAATACTGTAAATATTGTTCCCACTACCCCTTTCACTGCGCTTAACCCCTGCACTTGTATTTGTGTATAATAAACCACTTGGCATCGTAGATGTCTATTGCGTCCGGTCCGGGTCTTCTCTGTCCGTTACACGCGTGATCCTCCGGACAAAACATTAATAAAACATCCCTGTTGTTGCCCTGCTTCTCTGGGTCGTAACTTTTATTTATTTTAGTTTTAATTTCTACTTTATATTTATTTATTTATTTATTTATTTATTTAATTGCTTGCTCGCTCGTTTATTCATCTGTTTATCTTTTATTGCTTATTCACGTATGGGCATTGTTTAAGAGGCCCGTTTTGACAGGGTCTCTCGCTTACGGCCATACCACCCTGAGCACGCCCGATCTCGTCCGATCTCGGAAGCTAAGCAGGGTCGGGCCTGGTTAGTACTTGGATGGGAGACCGCCTGGGAATACCAGGTGCTGTAAGCTTTTTGTGCTTGCTTCCTTCCTTCTTTGTCGGATGCACTTTTCTCATTTTTTACCTCGATCGCCGCATTTCCTTTCCGGATTCTGCAGTGGTTTGTCTTTTCTCCGTCTGTGCGCCAGAGGAGCCGCACAGTCTCGTCTTTTCCGCCGTCCTCCACAAGGGGGCGGTCAGAGGCTTGATTTGTGGCTTTTTGCTCACTGCCCACAGCAGCACGGCGGAGGAGCGGTCATTAACAAAGCGCTGTGTTGCAGGTGATTTGACGCCATTCACGTGTAAGAACGAGCGTATATGCTGCATGGTCTGTTCTTTGAAGGACAAAAGTTAGTTAAGTTAACCCACCCCCATTCGTTTGCTCCTCTGTGTAGGACAGCGGCTGGGTTAAAGAGACACTGCATAAATCATAAGCAGTTGTTAACACCATTAAAACGTGCAGCAAAAAAATGCTGTCAAATATTTTTTGCGTCTCTGTTATTATCACTGTTTAGCAAAGACTTTTCATTTTCTATGAATGAGTGCTGTGACTGAAAGCTGGCTTGGTTTTGATCTATCTATCTGTCTGTCTGTCTGTCTGTCTGTCTGTCTGTCTGTCTGTCTGTCTGTCTGTCTGTCTGTCTGTGAACATTTTTTCATTTTTTTACTTGATATATTTATTTATTTATTTCATTTACACAATCATTTATTATTAACTTTTATGTTTTATGTATGACGTTTTCGATTTATTTATTAATCAAATTTTTTTCTGTTTTATTATTTCTTGATATTAATTGTTACGTTCCTGTGTGTGTTTTACTTGATATATGTATTAATTTATTTATTTGTTTCATTTACACAATCATCTATTAGTAATTTATATATTTTTATTTAGTTAATTTTCCATTTATTTATTCATTTAATTTTTTTCTGTTTAATTATTTATTTATATTTATTGTAACGTTCGTTTGTGTGTTTTACTTGATATATTTATTTATTTATTTATTTCATTAACACAATCATTTATTAGGAATTTATATATTTTTGTTTATTAAATTTTCGATTTATGTATTGATTTAAATTTTTTTCTATTTAATTACTTATTGATATTTGTTGTGACGTTCCTCTGTGTGTTTTGCGTGTTTTCTGTCTCTTTCCAGCGATCCGTACCTGCATTCTTCTCAAATCCGTTCATTGGGTCTTTCTGGGGAGTCAGATGACGTCATTCATACATTCACCAATCCCGTTACACGGACTGATGTGAATCCCACTCGCCATCCCGGTAGCCAGCTTTTTTTCGCTGAAATAATGTACCCTCTTTGTTCTTTCGCTCATGCTGTCTCAGTTCATTATTGTTTGTGTTTTGTAAAGCGTCGGCACGCCTTGTTTTCTCCCCGGTCCTCTTGTTTGTTACTTTTCCCCCTCGGCTGTCTTGTCTGTCTGTTTGTTCGTTGGGAGGAAGCGGACAGGTATGAATGTCACGTGACGTCCACTATGCCCACACGTGGGCATTAATATAACTGCCAAATACACTAGGTTAAGAGCGTGTGCCACCCGCTTTACGTTTTGTGATTTTGTTAGCCAGAGTAGGTTAGTTAGGGCGTCGCTGACGCTGAAGATTTATCTACAATGGTATTTTTTTTTTTTTTTTGTAGATAGATTAGAGAGCTTACGTATAGCTAGAGTGTGTATTGGTATTTCATTGCTTTTTATGTGGCACTGCTCTTGTCCCTTATCCCCTCACAACTGTGTTCGTGTTCTCTTTCTATGAATACTGTAAATATTGTTCCCACTACCCCTTTCACTGCGCTTAACCCCTGCACTTGTATTTGTGTATAATAAACCACTTGGCATCGTAGATGTCTATTGCGTCCGGTCCGGGTCTTCTCTGTCCGTTACACGCGTGATCCTCCGGACAAAACATTAATAAAACATCCCTGTTGTTGCCCTGCTTCTCTGGGTCGTAACTTTTATTTATTTTAGTTTTAATTTCTACTTTATATTTATTTATTTATTTATTTATTTATTTAATTGCTTGCTCGCTCGTTTATTCATCTGTTTATCTTTTATTGCTTATTCACGTATGGGCATTGTTTAAGAGGCCCGTTTTGACAGGGTCTCTCGCTTACGGCCATACCACCCTGAGCACGCCCGATCTCGTCCGATCTCGGAAGCTAAGCAGGGTCGGGCCTGGTTAGTACTTGGATGGGAGACCGCCTGGGAATACCAGGTGCTGTAAGCTTTTTGTGCTTGCTTCCTTCCTTCTTTGTCGGATGCACTTTTCTCATTTTTTACCTCGATCGCCGCATTTCCTTTCCGGATTCTGCAGTGGTTTGTCTTTTCTCCGTCTGTGCGCCAGAGGAGCCGCACAGTCTCGTCTTTTCCGCCGTCCTCCACAAGGGGGCGGTCAGAGGCTTGATTTGTGGCTTTTTGCTCACTGCCCACAGCAGCACGGCGGAGGAGCGGTCATTAACAAAGCGCTGTGTTGCAGGTGATTTGACGCCATTCACGTGTAAGAACGAGCGTATATGCTGCATGGTCTGTTCTTTGAAGGACAAAAGTTAGTTAAGTTAACCCACCCCCATTCGTTTGCTCCTCTGTGTAGGACAGCGGCTGGGTTAAAGAGACACTGCATAAATCATAAGCAGTTGTTAACACCATTAAAACGTGCAGCAAAAAAATGCTGTCAAATATTTTTTGCGTCTCTGTTATTATCACTGTTTAGCAAAGACTTTTCATTTTCTATGAATGAGTGCTGTGACTGAAAGCTGGCTTGGTTTTGATCTATCTGTCTGTCTGTCTGTCTGTCTGTCTGTCTGTCTGTCTGTCTGTGAACATTTTTTCATTTTTTTACTTGATATATTTATTTATTGCTTTCATTTACACAATCATTTATTATTAACTTTTATGTTTTATGTATGACGTTTTCGATTTATTTATTAATCAAATTTTTTTCTGTTTTATTATTTTCTTGATATTAATTGTTACGTTCCTGTGTGTGTTTTACTTGATATATGTATTTATTTATTTATTTGTTTCATTTACACAATCATCTATTAGTAATTTATATATTTTTATTAGTAAATTTTCCATTTATTTATTCATTTAATTTTTTTCTGTTTAATTATTTATTTATATTTATTGTAACGTTCGTTTGTGTGTTTTACTTGATATATTTATTTATTTATTTCATTAACACAATCATTTATTAGGAATTTATATATTTTTGTTTATTAAATTTTCGATTTATGTATTGATTTAAAATTTTTTCTATTTAATTACTTATTGATATTTGTTGTGACGTTCCTCTGTGTGTTTTGCGTGTTTTCTGTCTCTTTCCAGCGATCCGTACCCGTATTCTTCTCAAATCCGTTCATTGGGTCTTTCTGGGGAATCCCGATGACGTCATTCATACATTCACCAATCCCGTTACACGGACTGATGTGAATCCCACTCGCCATCCCGGTAGCCAGCTTTTTTTCGCTGAAATAATGTACCCTCTTTGTTCTTTCGCTTATGCTGTCTCAGTTCATTATTGTTTGTGTTTTGTAAAGCGTTGGCACGCCTTGTTTTCTCCCCGGTCCTCTTGTTTGTTACTTTTCCCCCTCGGCTGTCTTGTCTGTTTGTTCGTTGGGAGAAGCGGACAGGTATGAATGTCACGTGATGTCCACTATGCCTACACGTGGGCATTATTTTAACTGCCAAATACACTAGGTTAAGAGCGTGTGCCACCCGCTTTACAGTTTTTGATTTTTTTTTAGCCAGAGTAGCCCAGCTAACAATCTTTTGGTTTTCCTAACGTTAGTTTTTGGTTCCCATAACGTTATTTTTTTAGGTTTGTTTTTGGTTAGCCAGTAAAGTTTTCTTTACGGAAATAGAACGTTATTTTTAGGTTAGTTTAACGTTATGATAACGTTATAACGACGTTAGGAGAACGTTAGTTTTAGGTTAGAATAATGTTAGAAAAACTTTAAACTAACCTAAAACTAACGTTCTCCTAACGTTATTATAACGTTAGAATAACGTTAGCGGAACGTTAGAAAAACTAAACTAATCTAAAACTAACGTTCTCCTAACATTATAATAACGTTAGAATAACGTTAGGGGAACGTTAAACTAACCTAAAAATAACGTTCTATTTTTGTAAAGAAAACTTTCCTGACTAACCAAAAACAAACCTTAAAAAATAACGTTATGGGAACCTAAAACTAACGTTATGGGAACGTTATTCTAACGTTAGGAGAACGTTTTACGAACCAAACATTTTTGCTGGGAGTATGCACAGTTGACATGGAACAAAAACAGTTTAATGATCTACAGGACAGTGCGCGTTGCCGCGGCTCCGTGCACGCACTGAAAGAGTGCGCAGAGCTCAAGATTCTAGCTGCAGTGAAGTATGGCACGTCTATTGGTACATTCCATGTTGTGTTTTTTTCTATCATATCTATCCAAAATAAGTTAAACACATTTCCATATAAAAAGGAATAAACCAATATATTAATAACAACATTTATAACAATTAAATTATTTTATTACTGAAAAAATGTTTATTGAAACATTAGATGAATAACACAGGTTATTTTAAATAAAAAAACCTCAACCCACCACACATTGAATTTAGATAGCATTGTATTTTATAAAATATATAAATGACTTCAACACAATAAAGAAGACTTATAACAGATATTTATTGAAAATGAATAAACATTTAATTTACTTTGGATCAAAAAAATCTTACCACAGCAGTTAGCCGCCTCTCCATTATTACAATAATCAAAAACATCCTCTCTTCATATAGACGGGAATCACTAAAATATATATTAGTTCTCACATATAAGTTACTAAATGAAGAAAGAAAATAATCCGCTAGAATAAATGTTAGACTGAGGTAAAACCTAATGACAACAAATACATAAGCATTTCATTCACTTCAGGTTAACAGATCAGTTTAACGTTAGCCGAATAGCTCTCAGTTTTTACAACAATCAAAAGCTTCTAACATCACATTCTCCTTCATGGAAATCATTAAATATATTTTCGTTTTCACATATTAAAGTTACTAATGAAGAAAGAAAATAAATCGCTTAAATAATTGTCACAGGCCGGGGCGGACCCAGAGATAGCTAAACAAGGTCACGCCCCTTCCTAGTTTCCACCTCGAGGAGGTTCCCAAGACCACCCCAATGACCAGACAGACAAGTATACTATAGTTAAAATACAACTGTATTAAATATTTAAAAAGGTAAGGGGGAATGGGGAAGGGGCAGATTAAAACAAGCTTTCTTCTTGTCTCCAGGACAGTTCCAAGTGTGGAGCGGGGACTAGGACTCCTTACCAGGGGTTCCTTGAATCCGTGGCACCCTCCGCTTCTCCTGGAGGCAGAACAGGGAAATACAATTAGTGCTTCATCCAGTAATTTTCTTCTACATACCACTACCAGTCATCTGATGTGTTTTTCCTCTTCTCTCGCCCTTTAGGCTACTATGGCGAACTCCACCGGGCACTTCACAGCCGTCGAAGATGAATCGATGATGGCTGTGAGAGGAGAGATCGACTACGGATCCCGGGAGTAAGTTGTTTCGCCAGCAGGGACTGGAGGCGAGGGATACAACACAGGGGTAAGTAAGTTACAAACTGGGGCTTTGCGTTCCTCTTCGGGTGGTGCTAGGAGCAAAGGTAAGCTACACCACACAGGTAAGGTATTTACACATAAGTAAGTGAAGTACAGACTGGGGATTTGCGTTCCACTACGGGTCGTGCTAGAAGCAGAAATAAGTCACACCACACAGGTAATGTATTCACACAGAGGTAAGTGAGTTACAGACTGGGGCTTTGCGTTCCTCTTCGGGTCGTGCTAGAAGCAGAGATAAGTTACACCACACAGGTAATGTATTCACACAAAGGTAAGTGAGTTACAGACTGGGGCTTTACGTTCCTCTTCGGGTCGTGCTAGGAGCAAAGGTAAGATTCACCACA
This sequence comes from Paramisgurnus dabryanus, assembly GCF_030506205.2. Classification (NCBI taxonomy): domain Eukaryota; kingdom Metazoa; phylum Chordata; class Actinopteri; order Cypriniformes; family Cobitidae; genus Paramisgurnus; species Paramisgurnus dabryanus. Next base: position 35,138,088 of record NC_133348.1, read on the forward strand.
CAGGTAAGGTATTTACACATAAGTAAGTGAAGTACAGACTGGGGCTTTGCGTTCCTCTTCGGGTCGTGCTAGAAGCAGAGATAAGTTACACCACACAGGTAATGTATTCACACAAAGGTAAGGGAGTTACAGACTGGGGCTTTCCGTTCCTCTTCGGGTCGTGCTAGGAGCAAAGGTAAGCTACACCACACAGGTAAGGTATTTACACATAAGTAAGTGAAGTACAGACTGGGGCTTTGCGTTCCACTTCGGGTCGTGCTAGAAGCAGAAATAAGTCACACCACACAGGTAATGTATTCACACAGAGGTAAGTGAGTTACAGACTGGGGCTTTGCGTTCCTCTTCGGGTGGTGCTAGGAGCAAAGGTAAGCTACACCACACAGGTAAGGTATTTACACATAAGTAAGTGAAGTACAGACTGGGGCTTTGCGTTCCACTTCGGGTCGTGCTAGAAGCAGAAATAAGTCACACCACACAGGTAATGTATTCACACAGAGGTAAGTGAGTTACAGACTGGGGCTTTGCGTTCCTCTTCGGGTCATGCTAGAAGCAGAGATAAGTTACACCACACAGGTAATGTATTCACACAAAGGTAAGTGAGTTACAGACTGGGGCTTTACGTTCCTCTTCGGGTCGTGCTAGGAGCAAAGGTAAGATTCACCACACAGGTAAGGTATTTACACATAAGTAAGTGAAGTACAGACTGGGGCTTTGCGTTCCACTTCGGGTCGTGCTAGAAGCAGAGATAAGTCACACCACACAGGTAATGTATTCACACAGAGGTAAGTGAGTTACAGACTGGGGCTTTGCGTTCCTCTTCGGGTCGTGCTAGGAGCAAAGGTAAGATACACCACACAGGTAAGGTATTCACACAGAGGTAAGTAAGTTTGTAATGGTTACCTCACGCTGTTCCCGGGGGCAGTGGACTTGCAGAGCAACGACTGGCAGGGCGTACGGGGCCGAACGCTTCCCTAGCTCCCCTCTTCTATCTGGTCCCTGGGGTACTGAGCTGGGGCAAACTCTTTGGAGAGGCCCCGCACGCAGGTGTTCAATGTAGGCAGCTGTGTACAACAATGGCCTTCGGCCCAAACAATAAATACCAGTCGCTTACTCACACTGATGCACAACTTTAATTCACCACCGCCCTCTCTCAGGATCGGCGAGGGTTCATGTTGACACACTGAAGATTCGACGATTTGATTTCCTTCCCTTATACTGGACTGGCCTCAACGTGCTGGTAGCTTCACACGGCTTCACTGGACTGAAAGCGGCTTCCGTCTCTATAAGCACAGCACTGCACTGCAAGCTTAGTGTACACACACAAAGTAAAAGCTCAAGACTCACCCACAGCATTTCTCACACACTTTACGTGACATAAGGATTTGGCCGGTTCAGCCCAGGTCCCTCGTGTGACTCGTTGGCGCACTTCCCAGCACAAAAAAAGGTTCTAAGGAGTTTGTCGTCGGATCTCCCAACCTCTCCAAGTATGCTCCGCTCGGCTCGCCCACGCTTCTCTCATCCAGTGGGGCCGAACCCTTGGGCGACAACTCACAACATGCGTTAGGGAAACAGACACGCTTCACCAAGACTCTGTACAATATAATTAAGATACTCACATACAATGGGGTCTGTTCACAAGGGGCATGCTCTTATTTTCCTCCTAATATTCTCTCCCGGCTCACCTACGCTTCTCTCCACCGTAGGGCCGTTGCTGTAAACACACTCAAAACACACTTCAGGTAATCCTTCCTTCGTAATACTTGTAAGATAATCCCCTGTTACTCACATGTCCATACATCCGCAAATCAACACTGTTCTTCCATATACACTCGACCCCGTCGCGTAGATCAATCGTTGTCCTTTCACCCAGTCACTTCTAACTCCATAAACTGGCTTCCGTTTCTTTCCCCAATGGATTGATCTCGAACATGCACATGAGTCTGCACAGCAGCGAACAAAGCACACAACCAACTCCCCGTTTGTGTTTTCAGAGGCCTTATTATACTCTGCTTCTCCCCTTCAACGACCTATCAGCGATCGCTTTACTCATTGCCCACACCTGTGCGTAATACGGCTTGATTTCACATATGCTCTGGTCCCCTCCCCGCCTACCGGGGAGATGAAACACATAGTAGATTAGTGTCTCTCAATGGATGGATGTCAAAGTGGTGCCCTCAGCATAACGTAGGGTTTATAGACAATTGGAAGCATTTCTGGGGAAGACCATTTCTCCTAACCCGAGATGGCCTTCATCCGTCATCGGAAGGAAGTGCTATACTCACTAAAAAGCTGATCAATAGTCTTAATTCTGATATAGTCTGACTATCCAGGGCCCAGGTCAGGAAACAGACGGATCGGCTTAACCGTCCATCTGTTAGCTGCCGTGATATGTCAAGACCACTTATATCCCAGCACTTCGAGTCAATCTTACCGAAATATCAGCACATTTCAACTGTATCTGTTCCCCGAACAAATAAATACAGGGCACCGCTTGTTACATCTGGTACAAATCTGATTCAAATAAAATTAGAAAACAATACATTAACAGATGAATCTCGAATGTTAAAATTCGGCCTTCTTAACATTAGATCGCTTACCAATAAAGAACCTATTGTCAATGAAATAATTACAGACCAAAACTTAGATGTACTCTGTTTAACAGAAACCTGGCTTAAAGCAGACGACTACATTAGTTTAAATGAATCCACCCCACAAGACTATTATTATAAACACGAACCTCGATTAAAGGGGAGAGGGGGTGGTGTAGCTACAATAAACAACACAATTTTTAAAGTAAACCAAAAATCTGAGCTAAAATTTAAATCATTTGAAGTAATGTTGTTAAATATGGAAATAACTGATCGTAACCACAAACAGCTTTCTTTTGCTTTAGCGACAATCTATAGACCACCGGGCCACCATGCAGATTTCCTTAATGAAATAGCAGATTTCCTATCTGAGCTTGTAGTCACTGTAGATAAAGCTCTTATTGTTGGTGATTTTAATGTCCATGTGGACAACCCAAAAGACGCGTTAGGACGTGCGTTTATAGATGTTCTAAATTCTCTCAATATTAGACAAAACGTGACAGGGCCAACGCATACTCGTAATCACACATTAGACTTAATTCTGTCACTCTGACTCAATATTAATGACGTCGAAATATCACCTCAGAGTGATGCAGTTTCTGACCATTACATTGTGTCATACACTGTACTTCTAGATAGGATCACTCAATCTACAACATGCTACCGACTAGCCAGAACAATAATTTCCACCACTAAAGATAGCTTTATTAGCACTCTTCCAGACCTGTCCCAAATGAAACATGTAGCAGATAACTGTGACGATTTAGATATTGAAATAGAAAACCTAAACAATGTCTGTTCTAACACATTGGATGCCGTTGCTCCCATTCGAAAAAAGAGATTCAAAGAAAAACCGCCAGCTCCATGGTATGACCATCACACAGCAGCCCTTAAAAAGGCAGCTAGAAAAATGGAAAGAAATTATAGAAGCACAAAGTTAGAAGTATGGCGCGCAGCATGGAAACAGAGTGTTAAACACTACAGACAGGCTATTAAAACCGCCAGATCTACATATCTTAGCAAGCTTATAAATGAGAATCATAATAACCCTCGTTTCCTCTTTAGCACAGTTGCGAAACTGACTAGAAACAAAGAACAAACAGAAACCAATAGTAAACTTCAACACAATAGTAACGACTTCATGAACTTCTTTTCTAACAAAATTTCGGCTATTAGGGAAAACATCGTAGCTACCCAGGCAGCCACCACTCTACCCATTAGTTCACTTAACACTAGACTACCATACGAACATCTTGATTCATTTAAACCTACTACAATAGATGAGCTCTCTAAACTAGTCACATCATCCAAATCATCGTCCTGTATATTAGACCCCGTTCCCACAAAACTACTTAAAGAAGTATTCCCTGTAGTGTCAACCCCGGTTCTAAACATCTTTAACTCATCGCTAGAAATAGGATACGTTCCAACAGCTTTCAAACTAGCAGTTATTAAACCGCTGATTAAAAAACCACAGCTTGACCAAGGAGAACTTAATAACTTTAGACCAATCTCAAATCTCCCTTTTCTTTCGAAAATATTAGAAAAGGTAGTGGCAAGCCAGTTACGCACATTCTTGACAAATAATAGTACATATGAAAAGTTCCAATCAGGATTCAGGCCCCACCATAGCACAGAGACAGCGTTGCTTAGAGTTACAAATGACCTCCTATTAACATCCGATCGTGGTGAAATCTCAATTCTTATATTACTAGACCTTAGTGCAGCATTTGACACAATAGACCACAGAATCCTACTCAATAGACTAGAAAACTATGTTGGTATCAGTGGTCAGGCGCTAGCCTGGTTAAGGTCATATCTAACCAATCGCTATCACTTTGTTTATGTAAATGAGGAAGAGTCATATCACTCCCTGGTTAAATACGGTGTACCGCAGGGATCAGTTTTAGGTCCTATCCTGTTCTCGTTATACATGTTACCCCTAGGAGACATTATCAGGAAACATAACATAAGTTTTCACTGCTATGCGGATGATACCCAGCTTTACATCTCCTCGCATCCCAGCGAAACACACACGTTTTCTAAGCTAAAAGACTGCATTAGCGATGTTAGTGACTGGATGGCACATAACTTTCTTAAGCTCAACTCCAATAAGACAGAGGTACTTATTATTGAACCAAATCGCTACAAACATAATATGTCAGATTACAAATTGCACATAGATGGCTGTACTGTGGTGCCATCTTCCACGGTTAGGAACTTAGGTGTGATGTTCGACAGCAACTTATCCTTTGATAGTCATATCGCCAACGTCTGCCGCACAGCATTCTTCCATCTTAGAAATATCTCAAAAATACGCCATATGCTGTCTACATCTGACGCAGAGAAGCTTATTCATGCTTTTATGACCTCTAGAATAGACTATTGTAACTCGCTACTCGGGGGATGCCATTCAAATCAGATCAACAAGCTTCAGCTAGTTCAAAACGCTTCTGCAAGGGTACTTACTCGATCTAAGAAGTATGACCACATAAGCCCAATTCTGGCATCTTTACACTGGCTACCAGTTAAATATCGCATCCAATTTAAAATATCACTAATCACCTACAAAGCTTTAAATGGCTTAGCACCCTCATATCTTAGAGAATTACTATCAGAATACAATCCATCACGCACACTACGGTCGCAAAATTCTGGCCTATTGATTATCCCTAGACTATCAAAAGTGTCTAAAAGTGGAAGATCCTTTTCCTACTTAGCCCCTAAGCTCTGGAATGATTTACCAACCGATGTCCGAGAATCAGACACAGTCGATCATTTTAAAACTAGACTTAAAACTTTTCTCTTCAACAAAGCATTCGCATAATTTGTCTAGTAAAGGTTCTTAACTCGCAATAGTTATTTTCACGGAACAAAGCACTCACGGTCATAACACAGACCAACCAAATAAATAAATAAAAACCTTTTCTGCATGAACACTTAAAATGAATTGCATTAAATAGTTTGCCACCGTTTGCCACTGAACCTGCATTAACGACGACAGTGGGGCTTCCGGCCTTAGTCAAACGGTTTGGCACGTATGGTCGGGTTGCGATTTTGGTGCTTTCATGTGTCTTGTGAATAGTATGCCATACAGACCCGTTTGCCACTGAACCTGCATTAACAACGACAGTGGGGCCTCCAGCCTTAGTCAAACGGGTTGGTATGTATGGTCGGGTTGCGTTTTTCGCGCTTTCGTGTGTCTTGTGAATAGTATGCCATACATACCCGTTTGCCACTGAACCTGCATTAACGACGACAGTGGGGCCTCCAGCCTTAGTCAAACGGGTTGGCACGTATGGTCGGGTTGCGATTTTGGCGCTATCGTAAGTCTTATGAATAGTATGCCATACAGACCCGTTTGCCACTGAACCTGCATTAACGACGACAGTGGGGCCTCCAGCCTTAGTCAAACGGGTTGGTATGTATGGTCGGGTTGCGTTTTTCGCGCTTTCGTGTGTCTTGTGAATAGTATGCCATACAGACCCGTTTGCCACTGAACCTGCATTAACGACGACAGTGGGGCCTCTCAGCCTTAGTCAAACGGGTTGGCACGTATGGTCGGGTTGCGATTTTGGCGCTATCGTAAGTCTTATGAATAGTATGCCATACAGACCCGTTTGCCACTGAACCTGCATTAACGACGACAGTGGGGCTTCCGGCCTTAGTCAAACGGGTTAACACGTATGGTCGGGTTGCGATGTTTTTGGCGTTTTCTCCTGGTCCTGTAAATGGTATACAATATAGACCCGTTTGCCACTGAACCTGTATTAACGACGACAGTGGGGCTTTAGGCCTTAGTCAAACGGGTCGTCAGGTTTCATTTTCTCTTAAAGATCGGAAGGTGACCCTTATTTACCATATATACCCTCGCATTGGGCCCCCAATTTGCTAAATCCTCAACTGTGGATAACATAATTATGCCGCAATATTTAGTCTGTCTGGAACTAAGCTGAGTTAAACCACATCACTGTGTGACACTTCAATACATATGAACGGCCGCTACGCTAATACGATTTTGTTTTTCTCTCCCTGTCTCGTCCTCGACCCGAGGACGAGACAAACAGACCCAGTCCCGGTAGATGTGAAAGTCGGCACACCTCTGATCTACTGGCTGTCCTTCAACGTTATGCCCAGCTGATACCTGACCAACGATCACCGGCAGAACCGCTTAATCTCCGCTAAATCTCCATTTCCGTTCCCCCAGGGGTTTTTCCCTCCTAGGACTTATTTTTCCTCGGATAAAAGCATGGGGTTTTTTTTCTCCTAGGGGGTTTTTCACCCCGGGGAGGCAGCCTTTTTGGGCTTTACCTAGCTTCCTCTTCTATACGTTGCTTTAGTAATACGTGCAATTATAATATTGAGTCATAGCCGCAGCAAATTTAACTGCTCATGCTTTCATGTATTTTGTTGTGCTATCTGTCGTTTTCTGTGCTTTTCACTGCTTCTATTTATGTAAAGCTGCTTTGAAACAATTGACTTTTGTGAAAAGCGCTATATAAATAAAATTGAATTGAATTGAATTGAATTGAATTTACTTTCGGGGAAACCCCGGAAATTCCCGTGTTCGGAATTAGCCTTCCGGGCGGAACCCATCTTCCCTACTTTTGGTTCCGCCCTGACAGATCGTCACCCGGTGACATAATGTTAGACTCTGAAGTAAAAACCAAATGCCAAATAAATAAACATTTCATTCACTTTAGGTAAAAAGATCTTACCACCATTAGGCGGCTATTCGTTTATTCGACAATAAAAAGTTTCTAACATCATATTCTCCTCATATTCTCCTCAAATCGATCGGAAATCACTCATATATACATTTTTTCTCACATATTTAAGTTACTTAAGAAAGAAAGAAAGAAAGAAAGAAAGAAAGAAAGAAAGAAAGAGAAAAAAGAAACGCTAATATAATGTATGTCTCTGAGGAAAGAAAATCGTTAACGACCTTTAATTTTAAAATTATGCAAATTCGCGTACAAGAGAAAGCAGGTGCTCGTGAAGAGCGCGAGGTAAGCGCGTACAGAGGAGCACGCGCGTAACAGACGTGCTCACTTCAGAAATAATGGGTTTAATTATGCTTTTACTTAAATTCCTAAAAAAAAAACATAACCAAAAAATAACCATTAGAGAACGTTAGGTATAAGTTATTTTTATGTTATTTTAAAAATAACCACCCAGCAAAGTTATGGGAACGTTATTTTATGGTTCCCAAAAAATAACAAAAAAAAACTTTCTGTAAAAGTTATTTTTAGGTTATTTTAAAAATAACCACCCTGCAACGTTATGGGAACGTTATTTTATGGTTCCCCAAAAATAACCAAAAAATAACGTTCTGTATAAGTTATTTTTAGGTTATTTTAAAAATAACCACCCTGCAACGTTATGGGAACGTTATTTTATGGTTCCCAAAAAATAACGTTCTGTATAAGTTATTTTTAGGTTATTTTAAAAATAACCACCCTGCAACATTATGGGAACGTTATTTTATGGATCCAAAATAATAACCAAAAAATAACGTTCTGTTTAAGTTATTTTTAGGTTATTTTAAAAATAACCACCCTGCAACGTTATGGGAACGTTATTTTATGGTTCCAAAAAGTAACCAAAAAATAACCAAAAAATAACGTTCTGTATAAGTTATTTTTAGGCTATTTAAAAATAACCACCCTGCAATGTTATGGGAACGTTATTTTATGGTTGCAAAAAATAAAACCTAAAAAGAACGTTCCCAGAACGTTATTATTTGGTTCCCAAAAAATAACCAAAATATAACCAAAAACTAACGTTAGGGGAACGTTTTGTGTTTGCTGGGAGGTTAGTTAGGGCGTCGCTGACGCTTAAGATTTATATATATATAACCTACGCCGTTGCGGCTACGCCATAGGACCTACGCACAACTATAACGAGCTATCGGAAGCAAGGTGGAACGAAAAGCGTCAATAAGAAGCTGCGAATAAGATTCAGCTCGTCAAAATCCGATGAATGCGGTAGATATAACCCATTTTTAAGCATTTTGATTTCGCGATTCCTGGACGAAATCACATTGCCTTTGATGAAAGACGCCAAATGCAACTGCAAGAACCGACAGGTGGATGACATCAAAGTCCCGCGAGAGCATTTCGGAAGCAGTCTCCTCTAATGATTCCTCATCAATCACTCTCACGTGATTTGGATGTCATCTGCCTCTTGGTTCTTGCGGCGCCACATGAAGTATACCCATGAGTTTAACAAACCCGTTGTATCAGCCACTGGCCAGATCAGCATAGAATTAAAAAACGTGAGGCGGATGATCACGTACGTGAGAAATCATTTACCCCCAAAATACAGGACCCCTAAAGTTAGTCATACTGTGCAAAGACACGCAAGTTACCTGGCTGTTTGATTTTCTTAGCCCACGAACTGAAAGTCTTGCCAATCTTCATCTAACTAACCTCCCAGCAAACACAGAACGTTCCCCTAACGTTAGTTTTTGGTTATATTTTGGTTATTTTTTTGCCTAATACAAATTGATGGCTTTTCTCATGTACGTTTGGACCGAGATGAGAACTCAGGTAAAAAGAGAGGTGGGGGAGTTTGTGTATATATTAATGATAGCTGGTGTCGTAATTTCGCAGTACGTGACAGTATATGCAATCCTGATTTAGAATTGTGTATTACATTACGGCCATACTATTTACCAAGAGAATTTACGAACATTTTTATCTTTGCTGTGTATATGTCACACCCAGGGGGTGGCCACTAATGGCTAAAACCACGCCCCTTCTCCACTTCCACCTCGAGGAGGTCCCCAAAGCCAACCCAATGACCAGACAACAACACGGACAGGTAAGTATAAAAATAATCTTTATTGATTTATTAAATATTTAAAATGTTCTTGGGAAATGGGGAGGGGGGATTAAAACTAATATCCGTCTCTGCCCTCCAGGTGGGCCACGGACAGGGAGCAGGGGAGCGAAGGAAAGGTCCGGGACACTGTGGACCAGGGGGGCGTGAGACTCAGGCTCCAACCTGGTCTAGGGTATCCGTGGCGTGCTCCTTTGTCCTCCTGGAGGCAGAATCAAAAGCAAATGAGTGTTGTGGATTCTTATTCGGGCTGCGTACCTGGGTCTCCCTGGTGCGGGCTCTTCCTCCTGCTTTCACACCTTTCGTCGAGTCACTCACTATTTCTTCTCTCTCCTCCACAGGTAACAACTGGCGAAGAGACACAGTTAATCGGATGTGGATGGTTCTCACCTCCTGGCTAGACACCGCGTACCGTAAGTACAGGTTTTGTTGCTCTATCTTCAGGTTATTCACTCTCTATGTCAGGTTATTCACTCTCTCTTTTCCCCACAGGTATCAACTTGAATACAAAAGCACAGTGACTTGGCTTTGAATGGCTCTCACCTCTCGGCTGGACACAGCGTACCGTAAGTACAGGTTTCTTCGATCTCTCCTCAGGTTCTTCACTCTCTATGTTCTTTTCTCTACAGGTATCAACTTGAATACAAAAGCACAGTGATTTGGCTTTGAATGGCTCTCACCTCTCGCTGGACACAGCGTACCGTAAGTACAGGTTTCTTCGAGCTCTCCTCAGGTTATTCACTCCCTCTGTTCTTTCCTTCACAGGTATCAACTTGGACACAGAAGCACAGTTAATTGGCTTTGAATGGCTCTCACCTCTCTGCTGGACACAGCGTACCGTAAGTACAGGTTTCTTCGATCTCTCCTCAGGTTATTCACTTTCTCTGTTCTTTCCTCCACAGGTATCTGCTTAGGCGAAACGTCTGATGGAGTAAGTCGTCCCTACGTGGCGTCGGGGGCAAACCCTCTCGACGGCGGTGCGGTGGCAGGGGGGTGGGATAACTCAACGTCTCACCGGGCCGAGCGCTTCCCTTTCCTCGCTGCCGTCGGCGTTCGAACTCTGGACAGGGGCGCCCCTTTGTAGAGGCCACGGGACGATGAGAATCACTTCACCTCGCTCTCTGCAACAATAAGACTCGCACAGTTTACAGTATTGAATGGTAATAGCCACAAATCGTACTCACAATGCTGCTGTTTCTCCAGCTCTTCGTTGTTGCTCGCACCACCCACCAAATGTCTAGGCGGGGAAAAGATCGTCCCAGGGCACCGTGCTACTTTCTGAGATCTGAAACACGCTCACAACATATACAGGATTGAGTAAGCTGAGGCCAGCAGCCTCTTGGTCTTCCCTGAACGAAGTGCGTGAAGGCGGGGGTCTGTCAGACAGGACATACAGTAATCCACAGCAACCCACAACAATATACAACACCACGTCAACTTAAAGGTTTTCACAGCACAAAGACTCACCCACCACGCTCAGTGCACAAAAAGGACTCCCGTCTTCCTTTACTTCACTTCGGTCAGACCTGGCGATGAATAATGCGGCCCAGCTAGTGGTGTCGTCGTTGTGACGGCTTCGGTGAATGTCCACTCGGCTCACCCACCACGCTATAATAGGGGTAGGGCCGTCTCCTTCCTCCTAGAGGAATCTCACATGCAGCTAGATCGATACACAAGGCAGTTATAACTTGTACTTGGTACTCACAACCATGTCGTTTTCAATCCTCGTTTTCCCTTGGTCTCAATTCACCAATTGTTCCGTATTCTCCTCAACCTTTAAGGTTCTGGATGTCTTCGCAAGTGTATTACCACAACCTGAGAGCGAGAGAGAGTTTAGACAGCCACCAACAGTGCACCAACACGGCCCAACACAGCGTTTCAACGCACACCAAAAAAGCTCTCCAACTGTGAATAAACTTGGCCTTAAGTACTGCCTTGCTTGGTGTATCCTCCAATCGCCAAACGCTGTTCCTAACTAGGCACAGGTGCATCGAATTCGCTGATTTTCCCGCTCGCGGCGCTTACCGGAAGTCCGGTGTTCGTCCTTTCCTGTCCGGGCAGAAACACTTCCAGGCGGAACCAAACTTCCATAATTTTGGTTCCGCCCCAAAGAAAAAAAGATCGTCACCTTGTGACATATATTCCACCTGGTGGGAATATTAATAGAGCATCCAGTCAAATTGCTGACTGTGTCCACAGACACTTACAAAACAAACCTGATGCACCCTTATTGATCCTTGGTGATTTTAATCAGTGTGGTTTGGAGAGGTCCTTACCAGGGTTTTTTCAGTATGTAAAGTGTAGCACAAGGAAAAATAACACTCTTGATAAGTGCTACGGTAACATCAAGGATGCATATGTGGCCAAAGCCAGACCCCCCCTAGGTAATTCAGACCACAACGCTGTCCATCTGCTCCCCACTTACCGCTCAGTTTTCAAGTCCAACAAACCAGCATCTAAGGTGGTAAAAGTGTGGTCCAGTGATAGTATAGAGGAGCTGAAAGGATGTTTCCTTTGTACAGACTGGGACATTTTTTATCAAGATACAGACATAGATATGGTAACTGAATCAATTACTGCATATATCTCATTTTGTGTGGATTCAATTATACCTCAAAAAGTTGTGAGGACATATTCGAACAATAAACCGTATATAACCCGAGAGATTAAAGGCTGTATAAAAATGAAGAAAAGTCGGGGGACTTTTTGGGACTTAGGTCAGCACAAAAAGACCTTAACCGGCAACTGAGAACAGCAAGAACGCGATATAAGGAACAGGCTGAACAATATCTGTTAAAAACAGACACCAAAGGACTGTGGAACTCAATATGAGGAATGACTAACATGACTCCAAAAGGAAAACCAATGGTAGCCTGCAATGAATTGGAAAGGGCAAATGAAATGAACATGTTTTATATGAGATTTGAGACTGATACTTTTAAAGAATGCGGTGAAATATTAAGTAAAATAAACTATAATAGTTGTAATGATAGAATACTAATAGACTCAAACGCTGTTATGAAGGTCTTTAAATCTTTGCATTTTAACAAAGCAACGGGACCAGATGGAATGTCATGCTTCCTTTTTAAGACATTTGCTGAGGAGCTCACACCAGTCTGGCATAGTCTCTTCCAGCTCTCACTTGATTTGCATAAAATACCAGAGCTCTGGAAAAAATCTATTATAATTCCAATTCCTAAAAATTCTTCTCCTCAGGATAATAATGACTATAGGCCAGTGGCCTTGACGTCTAATGTCATGAAATCAATGGGAAAGGTTATTATAGGAGAGCTGAGAAGACAAGTGGACCCATCTTTAGATCATTATCAGTTTGCTTATAAGAGTAATCGTGGTACTAATGATGCTATTTCAACACTAATGAACCTTGTTTTGAAGCACCTGGAAAGTTCAGTTGCCTATGCAAGGTTGCTTTTTATAGATTTTAGTTCGGCGTTTAATACAATTCAACCACATATTCTTCTGGAGAAATTATTAATTTTAAATTTTAATTCTTCTCTAATATATTGGTATTATTCCTTCTTGACAAACAGGATGCAACAAGTAAAAATTAACTCTGTGTTATCTGATGTTGCAGTAAGTAGTACGGGGGCTCCACAAGGTTGTGTAAGTTCACCTTTTCTATTTACTCTATACACAAATGACTGTTCAAATCAAACCAATTTATATTAAAATTTTCAGATGACACTGTCATTGTGAACCTGTTAACAAGAGATTCCAGCACTGATGAGTATAAAGCAGCTGTGGAGGGGCTTGTAGACTGGAATGATGCTCATCACCTCTTGATTAATGTTAAAAAAACTGAAGAGGTTATTATAGATCCCAGATCACTGGGGGACAGGAGCCCTGTCATAATACATGGACATAATGTTAGACAGACGACTTCTTACAAATATTTGGGAGTTCATATTGATACTGAGCTGAAATGGCAATCCCATGTCAAGTATTTGTTCAAGAGTCCACCAGCGTTTACATTTTTTAAGAAGATTAAGATTATATGGAGTCAGTAGCAATATTATGCAAATTTTTTATAAAGCTACAATTGAGTCTGTCTTGCGTTATGGAATTACCAATTGTTTGGAAATTGGAAGTTTAACATTGAAAATGAGAGCGCAGATAAGCAATTTAGTTAAGGTAGCAGGGAAAATCATGGGAGTACGGACACTAAACGCTTTACAGGACATTTTTAAGAGGTCTTTGTTGCAGCGGGTTAATACAATTGTACTGGACCCTTCACATGTTTTTGTATTCTGAGTATGTGTTGATGAACTCTGGAAGGCGATATAGGATCCCATTATGTAAGTATAATCGCTATAAACATTCTTTTGTCCCACAGTCGATAAAACTGCTTAATGAGCAAGGGTGATGATATGGTAGTGAATAGTAGTGGTATGTTTTTATGTAATTCAGGTGTTGAATTAGCAATGTTTAAATGTACTGAATGTACTCTTTTTATAGGAAATGTATTATTATTAGAATGCGCCCTTTTTATATATATTTAGTTTTAATTATTTATTTATTTAAGGTAAAGTGTGTTATGTGTAATAGATGTATGTATGAATGTAGTGGTTAGGGTGGACTGATGTTCAGCAGTTCTCTCATCTAAGACAAATTTCTCCTAAGGGAGACAATAAATGGTACCTTGACCTTGATTTCGCTAAGCCAAGTCAATCTCAATTGGTCTTTTACATCTTTATCAATCGCCAAAACATCAGAGCCTTCCTGCATTAAGTTTGACCATGCTAGCTGAAATAAAAGTTTTACCTCAGCTTAACGTGATACAGCGTAGTGCGTAGTGATTACAGAACGCTTACAGTGGAGAGAGGAACGTGATTTGGCTCCACTCCAGGCTTTGATCACATCCCAGAGACGAAAGATCTTTGATTATGTACCCAGATATGCTAAAGCCCATATTTAAACTAACTAACTAACGCGAACGCAGATAGAATTTCAATCAGAATATGATACCTGATAGTCTTAAAAAAAATACCTAATTTGGAAAAAAATAATTCCTCTGAGACCAAATTTAACACTTTTAATGGCCTTAAATTTGCCATTTTTGATTTATCACTTTTTAATACTTTTTAAAACCCCGCGGACACCCTGTTTTAAGTAGCCTAAAACTGCTTCGGCAGTCTAGTGCGAAGATGAGGCTTTTTTTACTCAGGCTTAGGTCACTCCCAGGTGCTTCCATTACATTTGCTTGTTTCCTAGCTCTGGATGCAGCGCCCTGGGCGGGACTAGCGGCTTGGCGCCCCCGGCATCGCGGACCTGGCTTCGTGTCGGCCGTTTGATGCGCACCCGGTGTGCGCTGTTCGTGTTTGCTATGCCCTTCGCCGCACCCGGAATTGTAGTGGGGGGTGGGCGCGGGCCACAGTCAACCCCAGGGTCTCATTTTAGATTTAGAAGCAGGGCCTGCACTGTAAGGTGGGCGCGGTCGGGAAACAGGAAGGGGTCTGCTTTTGAAACGCAGAAGCGTGTAATGGCAAGCACCTTGGTTTACAACATCTGTGCTTTCACTACTACTGTGGTGAAGCGGCATGGGTTTTTCATAAGGGATTGTTATACTTTGTCTAAGGGGCACCTGGAAGTAATACCCACTAGGCCTCAGTCTTTGCCTTAAGAATGAAACGTTGAGACGTTTGATGATAGGGTGGGTGTGCGAGTGGGTGTGGTTTGGCCATACATGTCTTTGAAACGTTGCCCATCTCTGGACATACCACTGCGACGTGGTGTCGACGATGCAGCTCCTCTTTTTCTTTCACAGGAAGGCGGGTTACGTGGCCGAGACGCTGCACGGCGGAGGACCCGACAAGCAAACGACTTCCGACGGACCCCTCGCCTGCCAGCACCCAGTGATGACGCTGAAGACGCCACAGCACGCCGTGAGTAGCTCCACTTTTAAGTCGTCGGCGTATGTGGGATGGGCATAGTTTCATAAGAGGCGTGGCCCGTTTTTAAGTAGCCTAAAACTGCTTTGGCAGTCTAGCGTGAAAATGAGACTTTTTTTACTCAGGCTTAGGTCGCTCCCATGTGCTTCCATTACATTCGCTTGTTTCCTAGCTCTGGATGCAGCGCCTAGCGGCTTGCCGCCCCCGGCATTCGTGAACCCGGCTTTGTGCTGTTAAGGAATGGGCCAGTGTTTCCTTACAGTTGCGTACATTCTCCAGTCAAGTTTTTTTATAGATCACAACCTTTGCGTGGGAAGTGGCATATGCTCATTTTCAGCCCAGTTTTGTGCGTATGCATGCTTGATAAATTAGGCCCAGCATAGTGAATTATCCAGCAGCGAAGGCCAGATACGAGAACAGCGATAATATGTCAATAAAGCACGCTATTCCACAATCTTAACACTCTTAAACTTATTGTTCAATTGCTCTACAGTAAATTATTTTGAAACAAAGTGTCTTTTCTGGCCGTGCCTACTATTGAGGTCTCAGTGGTGTGGCCCTCGTTAATGTTCTGAAGTTGTAAAATTGCCTAATATTAAAAGCAGGGTAGCTGATTTCATCAATAAACATTTAAGTTATGCTGGTTAAAAGTTTCCTTACATCCTGATAGCAATCGTTGTCTAAATGTATTTTTATAAATATACACCGATCAGCCATAACATTATGACCACCTGCCTAATATTGTGTAGGTCCTGTTTTACGGTGCGGGTTAAAAACACCTTTAGCCTCATTATTTATTCAGGTTAGGCTAGGATAGTTGAACCTACCAATTTCTGTATGTAATAAGTCAAATAATCATTATACCCCCATCTATCAGGCAAGCTAGTGATAAATTACACTAACATCAATTGGTCAGGGCTCAGGAGACTTCCTCCGTGGGTCATTCGATACAGCTAAGGTTCTAGTAAAAGCAAGCTGACCTTTTCTTGTCTTTTATAAGTTTTAATAATACAAATGATAGTACAAAAAAAGTTTTCCTGTAAAAAATAAAAGTCTAATGCCCTAATTCAAAGTAAAAAGCCTCAGACTGTCAGACACCGGAGAAACAGAGGTTGTGTCCAGTTTCTGTTGGACTCGTCAAAACTTTATCCTTTTATAGATAAGTTTCCAAGTCCGAATTCTTTCTCGGTGATGAGAAAGAAATGCATAAATACAACGGTATTCCTTTGTTCTCCATCTTCAGACTCGCCTTCGCTGTATTCTTCTCCGACGTGTCTGCAAGACATCCCATCTGATGGTAAGTAACTGTTTGTTCCTTTGTCTATAATTTTACAGGTTAAATGCATTATTCTTTCTAATACATGTTATAATAACTATTTCAATAAACAGTTAATACAATATTGTGTGAATGTCTTTCTTAAAACATGCAATTTACATAAATTATGTAGATCCAACAATTTTTTAAAGAAAAATCATTTTAAGAAAACTTATTTCAATCATGTGCAACCAGAGATTTGTTTCAGTGTAGGGTGATTTCCCTGAAAGTTGTAAACAGAATGGCAATGATATACCCACTCTAATATTACAGAAAAATCACTGGTTTCTAGCAATAGTTGAACATGTAAACTATAATTAACTAAATAGCAGTCCAAAGAGGTTTTGAAAGAAAAACATTTATTTTAAAATAACTAAAATATCCTGTGCACATACAAAACATTTGGATACATTCATTCCACACATACAGCTTTAGCCTTATACAAGACCTAATAAATATAAATATTTTTTGCATAAAAAGACCAAAGTTCAAATTAACCTATAAACATGTTGTAAAAATCTTGGATTTTAGAAATATTCACAACAGTTGTTTGTTGTTTAGAGAGCTAGTTACATTGACGCAATGAGTAAAAAGTAGCATAGATATCATTGTTCCCGAACACCAGAAAATTGATAAAAGGAAAATATGGGCAAGTCTGCTAAACTTGCTACATTACCCGCAGCATAATGCAACATTTGTCTATGGCAAAAAATAAATTGACTAGGGGTTCAAAATAAAATGCTTAAAAAGTGCATAATGAGCACTTTGCGGATGTTTATTCAATTAATTAATATCATACATCAATGATTCACTTTACTATATTAATGCTAGAAATCTAATTGTCTAATCCTATGCCCAGTATCAAATGTTTTATTCTTCTGAATGATTCTTTAAAGGTCTTGTACATAAATATAAACTTCATAAATATCATAGAAAGATCAGACTCTGGCATTTAAAATGAATCCAAATAACCAAAGCTCTGATACTCTTCCAAAGAGCCCGTGGGAACTTGTCCAACATGAAGACAGTCATACAAAGCAAAAAACTTCAGTCCATGGGAAGGACAAGTTTCTTTCTGAGGGTATATTGAGGTTCAGGCATTTGCTTGTATCCTTTCAACATCCTGGTGCTCATTTCAGAGTTCACCTTCGTCAGAATTGACAAGATATCCTCTTTTCTGTCAAATAAGCAAACATAACATTAATCTGTATTTTCTGTTGACCTCAACACTGTCCAAATGTAAGCGAGTTTTCAACTAGTTTGACTCTTTTCCAATGGATTGAAGGTGACTTTAAATAATAGGCAAACAACAACCGGTAGTAAGAAATTAAACTAAAGATATTGGTTATAACAAGATTAAACTTTGCGATTAAAAGGGGAGAACGCCTTGAAATGTGTTTTTAGCACTATTTGAGCTTAAAGGGGTCATATTATGCAATTTCATGTTTTCCTTTGGAGTAGAGGTCTTCACAGGTGCAAAAATTTGTAACCGAAACCAAAGAATATGCTACCCAGAACTGACCCGGACCCGTCTAATATTTGAAAAGGTTGGACCCGTGAAGAACCGAGGCGTGCCAAAAATGTTATACTCGACACAGACACATCTATTATTTTATGGCTCACCCAAATCTTGCCAGAAAGATGCAGACCCAATCAGCAAATTCCACAGCACACTGTTGTAAAACTTTGTCTTACCTTAGCAGCTCATTTATACTTGACATATATCCATATTATTGGATCAAACACACAAAAACATGTCATATGACTCCTTAAAGTTATGCTAAAATTAATGTCAGGTTTAACTGTTGATTAGAAATATGGGGCCTGTTTTCCAGACAGGGATTAGATTAGTCCTAGACTAAAATAAATGTAAGAGCTGTCCAAACTGAAAACAACTTGCACTGATAAATCTTAAAATACATCAGTCTCCTTGTTTGGCCTCAAATGCCCACAAGTAATGTTTTTAGTAAGGCATGTTTGTTAAAACTACACTGTAAAAAAAATCCGTAGAAATTGCAGCTGGGTTGCGGTAATTTACCGTAGATTTAAATTTATGTTATTTACTGGTAACATTTTGTTCAAAGTTAAATGAACATTTAACATTTACAAGTCTTTGTCTTTACAGAGTAAAACTAAAAAAACAGCATCAAGCAAAACATTCTGGGAAACAAAATCTGAAGCAAAAAACAGAAAAAGGTTGATGATGATTTCTGATTCCCAGAATGCTTTGCATGAGGCTGTTATTGTATAGTTTCATTCTGTAAAGATAAAGACTTGTTAATATTTAAAATGTATTTAACTTTGAACAAACTCTTGCCAGTATATAACATAAATTAAATTCTACGGTAAATTACCGGCAACCCAGCTGCAACAACATTGTAATTTCTACGGAATTTTTTTACAGTGTAGTTATATTTCCTAATTAAACTAAGGCCTAGTCCTGGTTTAAGCTAATCCTTGTCCGGGAAACCGCCCCATGGGGTTTACTTGTGAATTCATTATGTGAATTTAGAAATATTGGTCTTTCTTTCCCGAGGCGTTGCAAACATTTTGATTGAACTTATAAAAAATATGCTGGTTACTGAATCACTGTGTTACTCATTAAAGATTAATAACAAAATTAATAGAAATGTTAAGATAAATATTATAGTATTGTTTTTTTTTTGTTAATTGTTCATTGAATGAAACTGAAACGTTTTATTTATAAAAAATGAATTTAGGAAAAAAAAACTGTACTGCAGAAGTTCACCACTAGGATTCAAATAAACTTCCATTTATCCCATGGGGCAAAGATTCTCCAGTTGTCTACAGAGCTCCTGGGTATAAATGGATCCATCTGTGGTGTGATGGTAAGATTTATAATCCTCTACTGTGGCCATTCCAATCAGCAAATCAGCTTCTATAGGGATACTGTAGGACGCAACCTTTTGAGCATCCTCTTCTTGCTCCTGCCCATCCGCCATCCACATGGCTTTCTGGCCCACTTTACCTTGGCATGCTTGAATGAAGAAAAGCTTATAGGCTTGTTAGCCAGTGTGCGGCATTAAGCTGAGTGCTGCATGAGATCACAGATTTCAACCTGCTAGCCATCTACACCGTAGATTGCATCTTTCTCTCCGTAGGAGAGGACACAGCACACAAAAATGTCCATTTGAGAGTGATCCTTTTCTGCCACTTCGAGTATCTCTGAAGCTGTGAGGTCATCTTGCACAGTAATCTCAAAATGCATTTTCTTAAACACTCTCTCAAGTGATTATTTTTATAAGAAATACATTTGTCATTAGTAAAGTTACCAAACTGTTTGGAAAATCTTTGTCTGTATCTGTGCCTTTTCGTTTGCATAATTTCAGATCTTCGGATGTTTCATTTGTTGATGATTAAACAGTGTCCTACAGGTCTATGGCTGATGGTATAGTAGTATTTCTACATGAATGCAAAGCACATTATGGTGTCAACATTCAAATCGCTCTCTCTTGGTCATACAAGCAAAGAGTTACAGTACAAGTATGTTGAAATGTATATACTGTATAAACAGTTAAATGTAATCTTGTTTTTTTTTACCTCATCATATGTGGTTGTCTGTTTCTCAATATGTGAATCAGTAGCAAGACCAAAAGAGGGTCTCCTTCCTTACCATGTCTTTCATATTTGTGTTTAGTATTGTGGAATTGGCAAAGACCTGGTGGTTGTTTGTGAAAGTTTTACAGACAAAATTAACAGGGCCTAGCCATTTTCATTATTTCACAGCCTTATTATACATAAAAGTGTAATATGACATTGACAAAATATTAAATAACCTTGTCTGATAGTCTGACAGTATTGTGGCATAGTATCAGGACATCCTTGTGTCTGTTGCGCACGGCTAGGGGCGAATGGCCGGATGATGAGCCCTATTTGGGAGAAAGTCCAGGGCTGCTTTTTAGCCCCAGTCCGTCCCTGGTTGGGACCTAGATGAGTATCAGATCACATTTAATTGCAAATCACTGTAGGAAACCAGTTTATTCCTAAGGGTTCACACACTTTTTCTTGCCACTGTATTGCTTTGTGGGGTACTTTATTTTTTAAGGTGTATTATATACCGGTGTGTATAAAAGACTATTGATTTTTTTGGTTTCTTTTTGTTTCATTAGTTTTCACTGGAATTTGTATTGTTGGTTAAGTATCAGGCACGTGCACACATAGACATCAAAGGGGGCTTGAGCACCTGCCCTTTTTATTCCTGGAGAGAAAGTGCCCTTTTTTCTGGGGTGCTTTAAAAAAAAAAAAAATATGATCTTTATTCATATAACAACTGATGTCTGTCTGTTTCTTGTGTTTTTTACTTGTTGCTTATTTAATTTAACATGAATTTATTCAGGAATCATTTAAATGAGATTTAAACTCTTATATAAAGAAAAATAGCGCTATTTGTGGCACACAAACGGTTAACAGATGAGTCCCGCCTCCAAAATTCACATCGCTAATATGATTGGCTTTACCTTTCCTTAGTCCCGCCTCTCTAACTTATTTCGCTTTATGATTGGTTTGTCTACACTCGTGCTGCATCATTCGCGCTTCAAGCGCCAAAGCTCAGCCTGAACGAGACGCGAACATGTGCATGATTATGCAGGCAGGCTACCGGTAAGTGTGTGAGGAAGAAAGCATTCTTATATTAACAGTTTTATGCACACATTATGGGACACGTTGTTACACATAACGATTCAGGGACATTGTTTTCCATGGCAATCCCATATTAACCTGAAGAGTTGCAAACTTGTATCCGTAAAGTTTATGTAGTTTAAACAGACTGCTCATAAAATAATAAAGCACAAACAATAATATAATTGCTAACTGCATTAGTAAGCTTTTTTTGTTTGCGTTTTTTGTAATGGCTGTTAAATAGGCTAAGTATAATGTGTTATATAGTGGAGTGCTGGAGTAGATTGGGAAGAAATCTGATGGTTCAGTATTTTACTTGCCCAGTCTGAATTTTCACTGACATCACAAAAAAGTAAAATATAAAAATACAAATAAAATAGGCCTAATCTATATTTGTTGTTTCTGACATGTGTAACCATAATAAATATGAAACCTCAGATTAAAGGTGCCATAGGATGTGTTGTCATAATATGTTAAATTGTTCTTTGACAATTACATAGAAGGTATGTTGCTTTATTAAGTGCAAAAATTATCCAGAAACGTTTTTACATGTCCATTTACAACCCCAGAATTTGTCATTTTAATTAAATGGTCTATTTTTGCCCTATTTGAAAGTGTCATGACTCATGAATAATAATGTTGAGCTCTGCTCTGATTGCTCTGCTCTGAGGCTCATGCCAGCTCACATTAGTAAACAGACCTTATATTTTGAGCCCTTATTAGAAAAACAAAAAAATACATTTTGACAAAAATACATTTTGAGTAACAACTAACAACTAATCAGCTAATCGCTAGCATATGATATAGCATTTATTGGAATGTAGCGCTAACTCAGCAGTCACAACTTTGTTTTTAGCATTTTAAAAAATTTGTAATTAATGTGTAATTTTGTTTTTAGCATTTCAACAAATTTGTAATTAATGTGTAATTTAATGTTTTCAAAACATGCACATTGGCTTCCTTTGCTGCTCTATAAACCTAGACTACCAAGGAGACTATGGTAGACATATTGTAGACATATTTTGAAAATTTAACAATTGCGTGAGTTTGAGGAAGATAAAATTAATTAACTTTTTTAATCTTTTTTTTTTTAAAAAGGAAGTCAGAATTGCGTAATATATACTTTTTGTTTAAAAAAAAGAAAAATATATACATAATTATGAGAAGTGCCCTTTATTTCATTTTCTTGTCAAACACAAGGAACACATACTGATGTATACCTTATAATGCATTGTAAGTTGCTTCATAAAAGCCTCTGGCAAATGTAATAGAGCAGGGGTGGGCAACGTCAGTCCTGGAGTGCCGCTATCCTGCTGATTTTAGTTACAACCCTGATAAAACCTCACCTACCCGTAGTTTTCAGGTGACTCTTTAGACCTTGATTGTTCAGGTGTGCTTAGTTAAAGCTGGAGGAGCTAAACTCTGCATGACAATAGCTGTTTCTCAATGTCAGGGAAGGATCCTTGGAAGCCAGAATTTCGAGGATGCTACGTCATCGAGGTCCGTCGAAGGACTGTTCCAATGTCGAGGATCCTCGAAATTTCAGCCAAGGACTGAGTCCTTCGTTCGAGAAATATCCCATGTACAGAAAAAGGATGCATGTGTGTATCCTTCACTGTTCAGGTGCTGAAATCACCCACAATCCTATGCGCAGCTCCGAAAGCACACCTTTCACTGACGCAATGATGTGCACTTGCTAGCCTGTTCCATTTAACGTGTTCTCCGAATGCTTAAAAGGAGCCTCGCCTAGCCTCTGAAGTAAGTGACTTGTAAGAACTAGTCCTGCCAAGGAAGTATCCTTGACATTGAGAAACGGCCATTGGCACTCCAGGACCGACGTTACCTACCCCTGCTATAGACTATTAAGGTAACTAACAAGAGATTGGACGCTTTTGTGGTCCATGTACTATAGAGCATAAACCAATGAAATCAGATGAGAGACATGAGCCAATGTAGGCTACTGTACATAAATCATTTTAATTTCTATCTCAAGTTAAAAAATATGAAAACCTTGTTAACAGTCTTGTACTTGGGTGTGGAGGGCAAGGCATTAGGAAAGTATTCAAAAGGAGAAATAAGCATCACATTTTAAGTGCCTAAACATTTTACTTGAAATAAAGAATCAAATCCGAGAGGAAAAAATAACTTTTATTAACTGCCAAAACTACATTCATACAAAACATCTCATCTCATCCAAGCTCCTCTGTTCATTCCTGCCACAGGTGGCATGGCATGGGGTGGAAGGGGCACCTGAGGTTGCCCAGGGGGCACAGGCGGAGGTGGGTACCCAGCAGGTGGCAAGCCCATTACAGGAGGTGGTACATTGTGTCCTGGTGGCATACGTGGAGGAGGAGGGGGGTAGCTGGGGTTGTAACCTGGAGGGGGGTAAGATGGGGTGGGTGGTGGCAGGTTGGGAGGGGGGTAAGTGGATGGAGGTGGTGGGCCTGGAGGGTTTTGATGCGGATAGACGTGCGGGTGGTACGGTAGACCGTACGAAGGGGGCATAGGCGCATACGAGGGCCCTTCGGTCTTCATCATAGACTGCAGACTCTGAAATCCCTCCCCTGACATGTACGAACTGGACGTGGACATTCCCATGATATAGCTGGAGGGGGGTGGGGGAGGCGGGCGGTGAGGTAAAGGAGGCGGGGCTCCATGCGGCAGAGGAGGAGCCGGCCCCTGTGCTGGGTCGATGTCGATTGATGTGGCCGGTTCTGCTTCAGCAGGCGGTGCTGGGATGGCAGATGGAGCCTTGCGATCTACATAAGGAAAGATGTTAGGATCTGAATGAGTTGGGTTAATGTGCCTAGAACTGCAATTTAACTTCATCTGAATGAAAAACTCCACAAATGGGGCAAATACAGTTTAACAAACAGATTGTAAAAAGCAAACACTGTAATCAAATTAAATAGAATTTGGACTACAACAATTAATATAGAGGATGTTTTCATGAGCCAAACATGATATTTGTTAGCTCCCACCCTAAATTTTGCAAGAAATATGATCACTTTATTCTTTGCTTGACATGAAAACTCTTTAGTGGCTTCTACTGGTCATTTGATATCAGTAGAAGTCTTACCCGGGGGTTGAGAAACAGGAAGAGGGGGCATAGGACTCTCCAGTCTTGGTATCTTAGACCCAACTTGCTCTGAAACAAAGAGATTAAATATAAGTAACGGAAAATAAGTTTTATGACACCAATTAGCACCTTCACTTTCTGCGTTTTACCTGTTGGAGCTTTGGGTTCTTCTTTAGGAGAAACCTACAAAACAAAACATATGAGTGATTGAGTCAAATTGTTTCCTCTTCATAATAAAGTCTAAACAGAGCAGATAGTGAATGTGTAAACGTACATGTTGCCGTTTCATCTTGGCAGGTGGGCTGGCCTGTGGGGAGTTCTTCTTTATAGGTGGTTGAGCAGGTGGGTTCTGCCCTCCCGACTGGCTGGGAAGGGCCACAGGAGGAGGTGGGGGTTTCTCCTTCTCCTGAATTTGAGGCTGCTGGGGTATTGGCTGCTTACCCTGAGAGTACAAGTCCAGGATCTGGTGGCAGATGTCTGAAGGGTATGGAAATGAAGAACAAGCTCAAAATATACATTCAAGTGTGACATTCAATCCTCTAGCATCCTCAATCAGAGCATCATACAGTTCCCCAACGAGATCTCATCACACCTCCCCATCACCTACACAGGCAATGTACACAACCTTATGGATAATAATGTATCTATCTGTGCCGCCCAGACGTCAAAACATACTTTGGTTTTAAAATAGTACTAAAAGAAAATTTGACAGCTATAATAAAAGGCATACGTTCCACTTCTCCCAATTCAGAGGGAGAGACCACTTTCCTTACTTTAAAACGCCATGCCAGCTTTAAAGGTGCCAAAAAATGCATTGAAATAATATGTTAGTAAATATTATAATCTGATATCTATTCTACATAGAAGGTATTGGCTTTATTAAAGGGATAGGTCACCCAAAAATGAAAATTCTGTCGTCAGTTACTCATCCTCATGTTGTTGTAAATCTGTATGAATTAATTTTTTCTGAAGAAACCAAAAGAAGATATTTTGATAAATGATGGTACGCACACAGTTGATGGTACCTTTTAAATTTCATCATATTTGTTTTTCCTACTATGGTTACAATCAGATGTGTGCTTACCATTATTTATGAAAAAATCTTCTTTTGGGTTCATCAGAAAAAAAGAAATTCATACAGATTTACAACAACATTAGGATGAGTAAATGACAGAATTTTCATTTTGGGTGAACTATCCCTTTAAGTGCAAAAATGATCCAGAGACAGTATTTGCCTTTAGAATGAAACTGTCCATTGTTACCTTATTTGAAAGGGTCATGAATAATATCTCTATGGAAAAATGGCTCTAAGGTGACAAAAACATGACGAGACGCTTTCGAGTTTTTGTTGACGAGACGTAACGAATATGATTATAAGTCTGACGTTCACAATGCATGTCATTTCTGCCTATTTTGCGTGAAATCTGTCTGTTTTTAGCTAAAAAGTATCAGCGATGCTGCCGCTTCCTTATCCTTGTTTTGGGTCAACACAGTCTCACTCGCGCCCACCACCATGCCGCGCACGCACACCAGATTTCACACAACAACACACCTGCGGCTGTGGCGAGTTCGAAGGACCGTGGAGGTGACGCCAATAAACGGAAATGACAAGATGATTTATGGACATACTTTCAGTATAGTCCATCAGAAAGAAAAATCGGAATGCATATTGGGAGACGACGGTAAATGTGGCCACAAATCAGGTGGGAAGAATACCACCAACCTCAAGCGGCACCAGAAGGCTCATCACGCTAATATTTTTTAAAAGGTAACTAACAAGTCACGCTGTTAACATATCATATATACATTCAATTTTACTCGACATTCGGCTTGTGACACATTTCATGGTAAGCTTAAGGTTTTACATGTATCAACTTGTCAAACCTAAACCCATTTCTAATACTTTTTGTGGTGTATTTAAATAACAAGGCAAGGCACGCGTTTCTCAACTTTATAAGTGAGGTCTCAGCGTAACACACAAACTCAACATGGGGGTTTATCAGGCTCAACTTTTTTGTTATGACATGCGCAGAATGCACAACGACTAAAACAACGGCAAGCCCTCAGGGAAAACCTTAATGCACATTTTAATAGTATTAAAGCTCCACTGTGTAAGATCTACTCCCATCTAGCGGTGAAAGTCTATATGACAAGCAACTGAATATTACTTTCTAGCCCCCCCCATTCGGAACGCGTTTTAACTCGTACGGTGGCCCGGCCGTGTCATGCCAAGGTTAACATGGCTTCCAGTAGCTACAAAGCAAAAGCAATGAGAAAAAAATGAACAATTTGTAATGTCCTTTGCCTGTGATCCATCAAAGCACACAGATTTATGTTTAACATGAATCAAGTCTGATTGTCATGATATGTCCGCTTAAAATCACATACAAAAAGCAACCATGACGATTTAAATGGACGCAAACTAATATTATGTCAAAGTACAATGCTTATGTTTTAAGTAAACGTTACATGTCCGTGTATATGTAAGAGCTTTCTCTCATATTGGTGAAAAAAGATCGCGCAACTTTCACACGCTTGTAAAATGAAACGAAATACGCGCAGATCAGACGCTTTTATCAGAGTATTATGTCAGACATTATGTCAAAGTCCAATGCTTATGTTTTAAGTAAACGTTACATGTCCGTGTATATGTAAGAGCTTTCTCTCATATCGGTGAAAAAAGATCGCGCAACTTTCACACGCTTGTAAAATGAAACGAAAGACGCGCAGATCAGACGCTTTTATCAGAGTATTATGTCAGACATTATGTCAAAGTCCAATGCTTATGTTTTAAGTAAACGTTACATGTCCGTGTATATGTAAGAGCTTTCTCTCATATCGGTGAAAAAAGATCGCGCAACTTTCACACGCTTGTAAAATGAAACGAAAGACGCGCAGATCAGACGCTTTTATCAGAGTATTATGTCAGACATTATGTCAAAGTCCAATGCTTATGTTTTAAGTAAACGTTACATGTCCGTGTATATGTAAGAGCTTTCTCTCATATCGGTGAAAAAAGATCGCGCAACTTTCACACGCTTGTAAAATGAAACGAAAGACGCGCAGATCAGACGCTTTTATCAGAGTATTATGTCAGACATTATGTCAAAGTCCAATGCTTATGTTATAAGTAAACGTTACATGTCCGTGTATATGTAAGAGCTTTCTCTCATATCGGTGAAAAAAGATCGCGCAACTTTCACACGCTTTTAAAATGAAACAAAAGACGCGCAGATCAGACGCTTTCATCAATGAAAGGCTAAAAATAGGGCTGTCACCGTGTGTTTGTGCTAGAGGTCAGAAAAGATGAAAAACATTTATCTCAGTACCTCAGATTACATAAATGTGCGGAGAGACGGCGTGTGGCTGTTCGAACACATTAAACCACATGCATGTTTACACTAACAAGTGTTATGCATAATCATGCTAAAGTTAGCCAAGGAACTATAAAACTTCAAGTTTACAACATGGACTGTATCGATGTAAACGAATATGCTAAATTACCCGTGGAGAAGATATAAAGTGCAACTTCAGTGTCCCTTGAGCCCCATCTTGGAAAACTAACTCCAATATTGACTTTGGTCTTGATGTTTTTCCTGTCACGTTGTCGTTTAAAATCCCCGTTTCGCTTCCTTGGCGATTTGTTTTAATGTCCTCGAGAATATGTCTTCAACAGGCTTTCAAATCAAAGCATTAGATCACAGGTTCATCACGGTTTGCAGCTGTCGCAGCCGAAGGATTCAGCTACGCAGGTCACAGGCTGGATACGTCATCAAGCCTGGTTTATTTAAATCAACTGAGCATTACATTCGCAAGTCATACGCATATTACATCAATTTACAATTAACTAAGAATAATTGTCAGCTTTATAATTGTTAATATTCTGAAATAAGACTGTCTTGATGACGTATACCGCCTACACATGCAACCTCCGGAGGCTTCAGCTATCGGCCAGCGTGAGTGTAGAGAGAAAGCGCGAAAGGTGGAGCTTGAATTTCAGGAATGTCCCTCGTCGGCGAATGTATTTCAAAGATGGAGGCACAACATGGATTCAGCCAGAGAGCGCTTCGACGGTATGCATTTTATATAGCAGATTCTACACTTACGAGAATACTTTGATTAGTGGGGTGGAAGTAATTATACATGAATGACCACATACTTTTGAAAGAAAACATGGGTTTTTGTTAAGAATTAACTCAAAGTACACAGTAGAGCTTTAAATACACAGCACTTTTTAACCTAAATTAAAATGTTAATTTACTTTTTTACTAAAATTGACTTTTAACTTGACTAAAACCTTTTTGCGTTTTCATCAACTAAAACTTGGCTAAAACCATCAAGTTTACAAGTGACTAAAATGTGACTAAAACTAAAAAGCATTTTCGTCCAAAAGACTAAGACTTAACTAAAAGGGCTGCCAAAAACATCACTGGAGCTAACACAACAGTCACAACTTTGTTTTTAGCATTTTAACAACTTTGTACTTAATTTAATGTTGGGAGATACATCTTGACTGTAACTCTTAATTATTCATCTACTCTTTACATTCTATGGCACCTTTAATTTAGTCAAATGTATTTAAATTATGTCTTGAAAAGCAATATAATACACAGATTACCCAAATAAAGTCCAGTCCCTGTGATTTTCCTAAAATAAGTTTGTGGCCGCCCTCTATCAAATACTGTGTTGCATTTGATTTGAGTCAGTTACCCTCCAGCAGCTCTACTGGTACGTCCTGTACAAACTGCTCCCACCACCGGCGAGAAGACTGCTTGGACGTCCACTCCTGGATGTCAAACTTACAGAGTCGGCCGGCGAGGTACATGACAGCCACTGCTATTATCTCTGGCTCCCATTGTAGGGACAACATTGTGCAGAGACTGCTGGTGCAAACAAACACAACAACATTTCATTAAAAAATGCTAAGCTGTATTTTAATGTCCTGGTTAAAGTTAAGTTATTGCTTATTAAGGAAGAAGAATGCAAAGGTAAAAAAACAAAATTTAATTTACTTTGGAGAGTAGGATACTTGTGTTTTTTTTCACTTAGAACTGTGTGGAATATTATTTGGACTAAGCCAGCAAAACAAAATGAATCCAAGTTAAACAAACCTGTCATTGACAAAGGTCCAGGCCATCTGCACAAGCTTCTGAACCTTGTTTTTATCACCTGAAAAACAACTCCTCGAGTGATCTTCTTTAAAGGAGTATATTATGAAATAAATCATCATAAAGCACAATTAAGACTTGACTTGAATGGACTCATCTTAAAGTGAAACTTAAAAACCTGACAGTACCTTTTAGCTGTTTAGCATAGCGCAGGAGAAACTGATACGGGTGTTCGACTTGTAAATCAAACTTTATTGTCTGCAGTAAAATCCTTTCCAAGACCATGACCTCCTCCTATAGAGACATCACGCAAATGTTACAGTACAGATGGGATATTACAAGATTGCTTGATATTGTGTGGCAAGGGGTTACAAACCTTCGGATCGTCTCCAAACTGGGCAAACTGCACATCGTTTAGCAGACTGCGAGCTGTTTTAATGATGTCCTTGCACTTCTTAGGGGTTTCTTCCACTTTACCAGCCAAGAAAAGACAGCAAGCCCCAGTAACCTTTGAATAAGAGCCAATACATATGACTTCGTCTATATTTTGCTTCTTTCAAAGGGCATATTTTGTGCAAAAACCACCTTTAGTGGCAGTGTATGAACAAAACAACCCTACAATGACAAAATCCACATGCTCATTTTTAAATCCCCATTAAACCAAAGCAGTCTCATTAACAAGAGAATCAAAGCAGAATGTGTAATGTGACATCACACTGATAACACCCTGCCCACTGATACTATTGTTTCAGACTGTATTCACAAAAATCTGATCTATTTTTAACCAAGCGCTCTCACTGTGTTGGTAAAGGAGTGAGGAGCTCATTTGCATTTAAAGATACAGACATGAAAACAGTGCTATTTTTCCTCCCACCCAAACAGGGGCATTTTAAACATGCTATAATAAATGATCTGTGGTGTTTTATGAGCTGAAACTTCAGACACAGACACATTCTGGACACACCTGAGACTTATATTACATCTTGTAAAAATGATATAATATTTTCCCTTAAAAACTGATTGGCTCTTAGGCTTTCTGCAAAAAAACATTTCTGTAATTAGAAATTATTAACAATAAGTGTGTTTACATGCAGTTTTACTCCTATTATGCAAATAAACTGATAATGTTTATAGTCATATAAATGCATAAAACATAGGTACAGCACTGCCCATTACCCAATTTTGTGTTACACGTAAACCTTTCACAGTTTAGCGAGAAACATATCTTCACATGTAGTAGATAAAAATCACATAGAGAAGTGTACTCTACAAATCTCCAAATTCTGTGTGACCGCAGTTTTCCATGTAGCCGGTTGATTTGCATGAAAACGTTTCTTTTTTTTTTGACGATGTCCACTTAACACACTTAATAATAATTAGACATTTACTTACATATCTTGGGAACTGTTTAAAAGAATGAAACATGTAAAAACGATGAAAGTATGTTATTCCAGTAGCCAACGTATCATAATGTCTAAAACAAAATGGTTAAGGATTGTAAAAAAACAGCATTGAAAGTATTTAAACTCAATCATGAAATGAGATTGTGACCATGAAACAGTCATAAATCAAATATATTATTGCGCAAAAAGCATCAAAAGGATACAGTCCCAGACGAGTTCCGACATCGAATATGAACCTGGCTCCCTCTCGTCTGTAACGGGCTTCTGTGGCCGGGTCGAGGCCGTCGGACTGGGATGGAGTGCGGGCTAGATCCTTTTTATCCCAGTACCAGCATGGTTTCGTGTGGTCCAGATTTGTGGCAAAACTTCCAGAAGTGGCATTGGAGTTTTCCTTGCCGTCCATCACTTTGGAGGATGTGTATGCTGACACCAAACTGGACTTTAAGTCCACTGGACAGCAATCCCTGTGCAGGGTCTACAAAACACTGAACATATCAAAGCCATTTTAACTTAGTAGACAGACATGCAAGTAATAGTTTTTGTATTAGTAAAAAATCTAGTAAAAAAAATAATAAAAAATTAACCAAATATTGCTTTTTTAAATCAGATAAATATATGTATTTTTTATTCTTTTGATTTTTGTGCGCAACTAGACAGTTCTTGAAAGGTTTATTAAACCCACCTTGTGATTACCATCAGGTACCACCACTTTACCATGCTATTCAAGTTTGAAAATGAAACATTAGATGTAATAACTATGCATCACTAAGGTAAATAATTTACGATCCTGTTATTTTAAGGCATTTTGGCATGGCACATTAACCACGAATGAGAAAATATCAGCAGATCTATGTAACCTATGTTAAGAGTTCAAGTGACATCACATTACTTTCGGATCTGAGGTCTCTGGTCTCAAATGTGTAATACAATACGGCGGGTTTGGCAATATTATTTCACTAAATGTGATTTTAATATTTATAAAACTGCTTTGAGGAATAAAATAAGTTTATCGATTTTCATTGATATCAATAAACAGAGACACTAGCGCGTTGTTAACTGCGCTCGAGCACGACCGTCTAATTTTTAACTCATTCTTCATATTAGATTTCGTTATTACTGTTATAAATCGATCATCTTACCGTTGTAATATATGACAGAATTCAGGATCTCAGTGATTCATTAAAAGTCGACGTTCATTTTCCGTGTAATCTTTGTTGGTCTCGTTTTCAGGAGATGGAGGTGGCCATTTACAGCGCGTCTCCTTCTGCTGCGGCCTGCTGCAATAAATCAACTCACATCGCCACCTGCAGGCCTGGAGGACAGTACACTGTGGCGTACTGACCACACAGGGACTAAAGGGATAGTTCATCAACAAATAAAAACTCTGTCATTATTAGTCACTTATTGTTCTTAACCGGTATGATTTAATCGTATGAACATAAAATAAGTATTTTGAAAAATGATGGTAACTTCACAGTTGATGGTGCCTATTCAGTTGAAAAACAACTATGGAAGTCAATGGGGACTGCGTGCTTACCTTTCTTTATCAAAATATCAAAAATAATAAAGAAATTATATACAGGTTCTGAACAACATGAGGGTGAGCAAATTATCACTTTAAGAGCTACAGAAATCACCAGCTTGCACTGAATGCTTTTTAAGGTTGTACAATAAAGAAAGAGAAATTTTGGGTTCTTTTGTCGTGAAAAGGTAGCAAATCTTTCCACATCTGTATTATATCTAAATAATATCTGCTTCACAAAGCCTCGAAACATTTATGAATCTTTTGTTTCGAATCATTGGTTAAGAGCGTGTTTCAAACTGGCCAATTCACGTGAGTTTAGCAAACGAGGCCTCATTACGTCATAACGGTTTCGAAAATCCGATTGTTCACCACTAGGGGGAGGTGATCACAAATGTGAAGTGAACTACTTCCCTACTTTTTGTCTGTTTTAGACAAATATAATAAAAATATGTGCATAATTTTTAAAAAAATGCATAATTTAATGGGGCGATAGAGTAATCTGTTTGCCCTAGATAAAACTTAAACGATAGAATACACTTTTATTAAATGGCCTAAATTGAATAATTTATTTTTCTAAAACATAATGTTAAGAAAAACCTTTGCGATTACATTGTAAAAAGTGTAAAATGTTTAGAGTTGTTGCTTTTACAACGTTTTTACCAGCAGGTGGTGCCATATGTGCCATAATGCATCATTTATAAAACTCTACGTACGCACAAACGCAAAAAATGGTATCCCCCCAAAACATTTTAAGACTTATAAAACAAAGCAATGTTCCCTTTATAAATCACACATCACCTGCAAGTGTGCATTCGTAAATCATCCTCAGATCACACCCTGCAAGCCCATTCTTCCATTAAGTTTTTTTTTTATAAATCACAACCTTTGCGTAAGAACTGGCGTATGCACGTTTCGAGCCCCGTTTTGTGCGTACGCACGCTTTATAAATGAGCCCCCAGGTGTCCCAGTTTATCAAGGACAGTCCAATTTTCTGGTGTCCTGTCCTCCACAAACATTTTAAATATTTAAAAGTTGTCTCCGTTTTTAATTCATAGATAACAAATAAGATTTCAATGATTTTTGTTTACAATTTAACTAGGAAATGTCCTCGAAACCTTTGTTTTGTGGTACCTGCAGTGTGGATGTACCTGCAATAATAAATGTTGTGTAAAGATGGCAGATATACCGGGTTGCTGTAAGCAGTTGTTATTATTGAGACATATTAAATCACAGAATGCTCATAAAATGATGAATAATTCACGGTTTTTAATGCCTAAATAAGCTGAACACATACAACTGCATTATAATTTAAAACCAGCTACCATGTTTATATCAGCTTGATTTCTCTCCAGGTCTCATCCTGCCTCCCCAAATTGAGAGATGAACTGAAATGATTTATGGTAGTTAGGGACAAACGCTTTTAATTAAGTTCAACCCAGAAAGTTTGTGGCAGCATGAATGTGAACTGAGAAAGAATAATAAATTAGTCGGACACAGAAATCAAATGTTAGAAGAACAGTTTAATCATACATAGTCACAATTCTGCTTCAAAAAAAATGAATTCTTTTCTCCTCGTCTAACATCTGGAAATGTACATAAGGCCACCTGAAAATGTACATGACTTTGACAGTGTGACAAAACTCATATGTTCATATTTATATAATTGACAATATTTTACAATTATTTCGCTTACAAGTTAGTGGCTGCTCCAAAATACAGCACTCCTTTATACAAAAATAATTCTTGTCGTGTCCTGTGATTTTCCATCATGGTAGCAGGTAGGACCAAAGATAGTTTATTTTTATTCATGAATTTTTAATTATTTTATTCAACTGCCACATGTCGAAACGACAATGCCGACAGAAGGTGTCACTGCTCCAGGTACATAGAGAGGCAGACCTTTTCCAAGAACGGATTAAAAACAAAACCACCTTGAGATTGTGACGCCATAAAAAGATTTTTATCCTTAAAATAACGCTTGTTCAAAGAAAACTGTATACATTATATTCGAGGGGAAAGGAGTGATGAATATTCACACATCAAAATGCACATTTTCGCTAATTTTTTCTTCCCCAGAAAGTGTAAAAGACATTCCATTTACAGCGTTAACGTTTACAAATGTACAACTGTACAGACAAAATAAAAGCAATCACTACGCAATTTAGCAAGGCCTGTCCAACATCACGACTAGATTCTTTTTTTTCTTCTATTCAACTAATAAACTTACACTTAATAACTCCACATATACTACACATATTCTACATTTATTCATATGAAGCAAAAGAACGAAAGCCATTAATATACTAGCCATACAGAAAAGTTGTGTAGCAGAAGACGTCCGCTCTCTTCAAACTCATCTTTGTGTATTCTTCATCTAACTTACCGAGCCACACGTCTACCCCTCCCGCCACGTCTCGCGTTTAAGAAAAAAATCATTATGCTTTAAACGCTTCAAAGTTAAAAGTCCTGGGATGGCACCACAGACAAGAGTGGTCGCACTCGGATGCTGTCTAAAACTCGAGCGCTGCCCCCTACCCCACCCGAAAAAAGAGCAACGATTTAATATTTACTTGTACATAAAGATGCTATACACTTCGCCTAAGCTATTACAATGTAAAGAGATGATAATCAGTACATAACCATATCGTTTCTAGGGCAGTGTTTAAAAAACTTCTAGACGGATAGATGTTTCACAAACATGATGACAAAGAAAAATCATTCCAATAAACATTAAATCCAGACAAAGCATGCCATATCCCAACCCAGCCACCCCCAAGCCTCACGTACCCCCATTCCAAAATAAAAAAAATGATTCCTGGTCTTAACGATCCATCACGGTACGGTACAACCCAAGGCTGTGCTCCTCGTTTGATTCCAAACGTGTTCTGATTTCAATTTGAAGGTCTTGGTCATCGACAGACACTCAAATACTCTAAAGATGGAGCAGTTGCTAAAACAACGCTTGGTTGTGAAAAGGTCCACACGTGAGGGACTGCCGGCACACCAAACCACCATTCAAGCTCTTAAAGCTAAATCAATGGCCAGACGGAAGTGGTCATCTACGAGCAAGTTTCTTAGAGATTAGCTGACTGGTTTAGTTCATCAACAGCTTTGGCATGTGCCAAAACGGGCCCTTAAATGCGCCACGCTCCCTAACTGCTAATAAGAAGTCTGGATATAAAAACTAAAGAGAGAAGGAAAAACGATTAAAAAGGATCACCAAGTTTGGCCTTATAAAGTCACTTGCTGGTGTAAATTGTAAGAATTTGTAAGTTTTCGGCAAACGTTTCTTTTTCTACAGAGAATTTACAAGGTAAAAAAAAATGTACAAGATATTTACTAGAAAAGAAAAAGTAAACAGTCAGTTACATCAATTACATCATAAACAAGAGTGTTGTGCTTTACCCAGAAAACAGTTTACGGACCATGCACTCACTGTTGGGGGACGCTAGCGGCTGCACCGGGAACAGCTAAGGGTTAGCATGGTCAGATGTCACAGCATTCTAAGGTGAAGCCCACTTTATTTTCTTTCTTATTTGGTAAAACCCCTCAAGGGTGTGACTGAACTCCACGGTGGAGAGGAGATGCCCGTAGCAGATGTGATTTGAGGGTAAGGGGGCGAGGGTTAGGTGGGAGCCCCCTACATGAGGCCGTTGGTGGGCCCCCCGATGGGCCCCAGGTCTGAGCCGCTCTTCATGTAGTACTTCTCCAGCTTAGCCAGGATGTGTTTTCCGTACGTGTATTTGCGAAGAGTGGCGATATGGGGCCGTATCTGAAATAAACAGCATGGAATAAATGATTTAAGATACTGTGATTCTATATCAGCATACAGTAGACATAACAAAAACAGTTCATTCAATGACACGTGGCCTGTTGCACAAAGCAAGTTAAACAACCTCAGAGTTGCAGAGTGTGTTTCGAGTTAACAAAACCTGACAAATGGGTTAGGGCGCTCTCCAAACCAAACCATGCCCCAGCATGATTGTCCCCCCTCCCGCCTCCCCCAGAAGCGCTTACACTATACTTTTATTGACCCAAGCCCAGGCATGCTTTCATCATAAGGATGCGATTGTTTTGAAGAAAACAGGAAGTAAAACACTCTCTTAACACTGGAACCCATCGTAATGTTAAGTCTTTGTTTTTGATTCATAGTCGTTTGGTGCATGATGAGACACAGCCCTCTCACATGCCATCATATTGCCTAGTTGGTCTGTGTTGTGTGTGTGCAGCTCAGACATTCATGTTACCCTGCTGCGTGAATCAGAAGGTTTTACAAAGGTGAGTGGTCGTGCAATTGACGGGTTTCCTTTAAAAACGCACTCTGGCGCGATTTGTTATCACATTACATCTCCGCAAGCCAGCCAGTGCGCGATTAACCAAACCAGGCCCTGGCGCAATACAGAGCGATCACACTAGTCAAACAAACAAGGATTTGGGGGTCAAACGTGCCCGTGCGTGGTTTGGTTTGGATTAATCTGCTTTTTGAAACTTTTGTTTTATTCCTGATTCAATGATGCATGTTTGCGAACAACCAGTAGTGTTTAACTTGAAAAAGTCGATGAGCATATTTCTCTTTCAAAGAAATGAATTAGGGCTGGACAATAATTGTATATCGATATATGTCATGTTATATATTTTTTCCAATAACGATGATATGGCTTCGAAACACATTTCCGATATTTCGATAAACATTACAGCGCCCAGAGAAGAGCTGTCACTCAGAAAACGAGAAGGAGGTGCGGGTTTAGTTCGCGTCAAGTCACAGCTTCCAATGACGACACCATATGTGAGAGAGAACAGAAGATGAAATGCAACACAAACTGAACTTCGGATGAGAAAATTCAGGTTCACGTGTTAAAAAAAGGGGAAAAACATGCAATAGATACAAGTATGTAGGCAGCTATTGGTCTTGTTATGAGTATATGATGTAGTATGCTAATATCTAATACACAGTATGAAGCTTGCTATTCAATTACAAATAGAGCTTTGATATAAATGTTTCTGTCCAACTATCTTTTGTATCATTAAATAGCCTCCTACCATTCAAAAGTTTTAGGGTTACTTACACTCAGGCTATTTAATAATATTTTTCCACTAATTACTATAATAGTAAATTGATCAAAATCATGGAACTCTGAAAGTTAATACTGTGACTGAAAAATTTGTTATTAAAATGATCCATTAGTTTGAGACCCCTGCTTTACAGCATTTATCACTGATTGTTATTCAGATGAAACTTAATATTAAAGGTGACTCCTGAAGTCTGTTATTTGGCAGTGAGTTTACATTTAATTTAGTTTGAACTTGAGGATAAATACAAATAATAAATAAACATAATATCGTTTTATAGGAGGAGGCTTCATAGACTTCATTTGTTTTGAAATTTGTATGCACAGACATTCGTTTTGGTCATTCTTTGCAGTTTAGACCATGGCTTTTTTAACATTAATACTGATATCAGATTTATACCACATCAACTGAAATTTAGAAGTATACCGGCAATAAACATTTTTGCCCATATCGTCCAGCCCTAAAATAAATAAATATAAAGGGTTTAAAATAGGAATTGCAGAAAGCAACTTTGTAAACCTTTGGATTAGGCATCTACAGTACGTATTTATAGTCTCGCAATGGGAATAAAACTTCCTGAAAAATCAAAACTATTTCAGGGAATTTCATTTAAAATAAAAAGTTTCATATCAATGAAATAGATTTGTGAAATAATACAAGAACAATACAGTACAGGAATAATGACTAGGAATAAATTTGCTTGTAAAATGCCCTCTGTTTTTTTTTCTTTGTTTGTGTTTTTCCCCCTTCATGATCTAAATGTGAATTTCTTCTAGACTTCATGTACTTATGTTATCTGATGATTTCCTATGTTTATTACTTGGAAAATGAATATATGTCGCTGTATCTTACTTTTTTGATTGCAATAAAAAAAGGGCTACTCCAAAAGATCTTGGCAGTAAATTCAATCTAAACATTGTTTAAGATGATAAGTAACTGCATTGTAGTCTTTATTGTCCTTGTGTGCTGTAATATAATATAATACAAGACTGCGTTTATCCTCATGTTCTTTCCAGTCAAAGTGCTCTTATCAACACTAAGGGTTTACTGTGATGCATCAGATTTATGTCACAGCTGATCACTTTACTCACAGGTCCAGTAAGGTTTGCTCTCTTTTACCAAAGATATTTCATATTAACAAGATACATCACTGGTATTGATATCAGTGTTTCCCATACATTGATTAATCTGTGGCGGCCTGCCACAGAATCAACACTATCCGCCACAAATAGATTTTTCATGATTCCATTTACATTTGAAACTTTACCATTTAATACATCTTAATTCATTGTAGCGAGCGCTCAGCGCGCCTCCCTCTCTCTCTCGTTGCGGTCAGCGCCTCAACAGCCCACGCCCCTCCGTGCAGCGCCAGCACGCCTCTCTCACATAACAGTGAAGAGTATTTTAACTCCGCGTTCCTCCGTGTACTTTCTTTTTCGTGAAAACGTCAACCGTCACGGATGTTATTACAGAGAAGACGACTGATCGTGTTCATGACTTAACGAAAGGTTAGCAGTAGTGTTTCCCACATATACCCGTTCCGGTGTGAGTCTGTGTCCGAGCTCTCTCCCTACCTATGATGCTGTATGCCCGTGCACGTGTTCTGTATTAACGGCAACCGTGTATTCTCTCATATTTCTGAATTTGCAACAAATTGTCTGCGCTATACGCGATATACAATAAAACTACCACTCGTATTTAAATAAAAAAGCGCTCATAACACAGCAACACTGATGAGAAGAGCATCATCAGTACAGCCTCATTGTAATGTATTATGATTTTTTCAGACGATGTCGCGTTTTAAGCAGCAGTTAAAGAAAGAGCTGGTTGGATTAAACCGAGAGTTACTGGGTCATGGGTCATTACTGGGTTCTCTATAGTCACTATTTTATAGACAACAGAACAAATAATATGTAGCCTAAAATAGCATTCAGTATATACTGCAATATAATGTGACAGATAGCCCTATTCGGACGGGATTCGTTTTACAGGGGTAAACTCTCGTCTTCACGTGCACATTACCTTGCTTCCTGATATCAGATGTGCAAACAACATGACACAGATGAGGAAAACGCGACACAGTGTTTAATTTCAGTTTGGGGAGAACGTCAGTTTCAGAAACAGTTCCGTGCCTCTGAGAAGTAAATTTGACTTTTTTTAAGTTTGTGTCGTGTTATTCAGGAACTGACTTGACACTGACTTGGCAAGTAAATGCTTCTTTAAGCGCTTTTATATTTAAAAGAACCCCGCAAATTAACAGGAAATGATGTAATTTACGTGTTTATTTACAGCAGGGGCATGTTCAATCTCACACCGGTGCGCAACGTTTTGCTACGGTTTCCGGGTTGAACGACATGTTTCCTTGAAACGGTGTGCAACGGAATGCAACAGGTGTTAGAAGCGTTTTCACGTGTTTGGTGGGTGTGTCAGAAATGTCGGTCCAATCAGCGACAAGATGTATAAAACCACGCGGTAGTAAAGAGACAGTTCTCTCAATGAGTTCAAGTTGGAATGTTGTCTTTCATTCTGGACGGCCAGGTCAGTGACTGTAACATGGAGGGTATTTAACAGTATTAAACACACATTTATAACGATTTCCTCAGGCTTCAGAAACATTTATAAAAGAACACAAAGAATGGCCTCTCAGCTAACGTAGTTGCAACTCTTGCGTCATCACAACAGGGTGTGCAACGCATCACTGTTTCTGTTTATTAAACATTGTGCAACGTTTTGTCGGGGCTGAACGCAGCCCTGATGTATTCGCACAGGATTAGTATTACCAGAGGTAATTTCTCCGGACCTTTTTACAGAAAGTAAAAGTTGCCGTAATGATTACTGACATGGAGCATTCAGACAGAAAAAAAATCACTGAGAAGCTCTGATAATAATTGCTTTCTTCCACCTCCCTATGTAAAACTAATCCCGTCGGAATAGTAAAACATGACGCAATGACGTCACATACAGTCTTGTTCAAAATAATAGCAGTACAATGTGACTAATTCATGATATGCACGCTCTTAAGGCTGTGCAATTGGGCAATTAGTTGAAAGGGGTGTGTTCAAAAAAATAGCAGTGTCTACCTTTGACTGTACAAACTCAAAACTATTTTGTACAAACATTTTTTTTTCTGGGATTTAGCAATCCTGTGAATCACTAAACTAATATTTAGTTGTATGACCACAGTTTTTTAAAACTGCTTGACATCTGTGTGGCATGGAGTCAACCAACTTGTGGCACCTCTCAGCTGTTATTCCACTCCATGATTCTTTAACAACATTCCACAATTCATTCACATTTCTTGGTTTTGCTTTAGAAACAGCATTTTTGATATCACCCCACAAGTTTTCAATTGGATTAAGGTCTGGAGATTGGGCTGGCCACTCCATAACATTAATTTTGTTGGTTTGGAACCAAGATTTTTCCCGTTTACTAGTGTGTTTTGGGTCATTGTCTTGTTGAAACAACCATTTCAAGGGCATGTCCTCTTCAGCATAGGGCAACATGACCTCTTCAAGTATTTTAACATATGCAAACTGATCCATGATCCCTGGTATGCGATAAATAGGCCCAACACCATAGTAGGGAAAACATGCCCATATCATGCTCCATGCTTCACTGTCTTCACTGTGTACTGTGGCTTGAATTCAGAGTTTGGGGGTCGTCTCACAAACTGCCGGTGGCCCTTGGACCCAAAAAGAACAATTTTACTCTCATCAGTCCACAAAATGTTCCTCCATTTCTCTTTAGGCCAGTTGATGTGTTCTTTGGCAAATTGTAACCTCTTCTGCACATGCCTTTTTTTTAAAAGAGGGACTTTGCGGGGGATTCTTGAAAATAGATTAGCTTCACACAGACGTCTTCTAACTGTCACAGTACTTACAGGTAACTCCAGACTGTCTTTGATCATCCTGGAGGTGATCATTGGCTGAGCCTTTGCCATTCTGGTTATTCTTCTATCCATTTTGATGGTTGTCTTCCGTTTTCTTCCACGTCTCTCTGGTTTTGCTCTTCATTTTAAGGTATTGGAGATCATTTTAGCTGAACAGCCTATCATTTTTTGCACCTCTTTATAGATTTTCCCCTCTCCAATCAACTTTTTAATCAAAGTACGCTGTTCTTCTGAACAATGTCTTGAACGACCCATTTTCCTCAGCTTTCAAATGCATGTTCAACAAGTGTTGGCTTCATCTTTAAATAGGGGCCACCTGATTCACACCTGTTTCTTCACAAAATTGATGACCTCAGTGATTGAATGCCACACTGTTATTTTTTTGAACACACCCCTTTCAACTAATTCAACTAATTGCCCAATTGCACAGCCTTAAGAGCGTGCATATCATGAATGCTGGGTCTTGTTTGTTTTCTGAGAATCTACTGAACCTACTGGTAACTTGTTTGCCACGTAGCAATAAAAAATATACTAAAAACCTTGATTATTCTGGTTAGTCACATTGTACTGCTATTATTTTGAAAAATTCTGTGGGAAACACTGGATATGAATGGGGGAGATCGCTGGTCTAGTTCCACTTTCCAGTAAAAAGAGCCAATCATCAATCAGAATCGTCTGGGAAAGGAGTTTTGCGCATGCACAGAATCGACAGCTCTTGCTTGTCTGTTTTTTAACAAGAACTGGAGGCGTTGCAAATATGGCGGTATGAGGGATGCGACTTCATTATTAAAGGGACTTTGGTCCTGCTCCGTAGCCGGTTAGCCATGTAGCACAAGCTGCCATGGCAATAATCATGGATTTAAACCAAATCCACCTTATTGAGCCCCAAAACTCAGTTTGCTAAAGCAAACTTACATTAAACTAGCTTTAAGCAACAGACCAATGGTATAGTTTTCTGGTTTTTACCTTGTGCATGATGATCTTGCGCTGGGCAGGCTCAGCCATGTCAATCATTCTTTGCACCACATAATTGGCGTACTGGTCCTTCATCATGGTGTAGAGCGCGCTGTGGGGGCCGTCCTTCTGACAGCAAACCTCATCTATAAGCAGGGCCCTCTCCGCACGAGATGAATGAATCACACACTTCTCTACAACATTACTAAAGGAAAGACATATTTAAAAAAATAACATCAGCAAAACAGCTGTGAATTCAGGTGAATCTCTATCATGTTGTTGCGTACTGTTAAAACCATGCTTTCCATTTGACTTTGTGACCAATGTGATGCCACACATTATTGAACTTATCAAGTCATCTGGTATAAATATTGCAATATTACTCCACCCAGTACAGTGCTGCACTAAATGATAGTTTTGTCAGTATTGACCTACCTTGCAAATTTATGCTGACTCAGAGCCAGAACCTTCCCTCTGACCTCTGCCACTATTTTGCTCTTGTCTTCGGGACGCCCATGCTCCAAAACATGCTGTATCACATAGTTACCATACTGATCCTGCAGTTGGAGACAAAGGGCAGATGAAAAGAGAAAGAGACGTGACTAACAGTCCGGTTTTAAAATGTGACATTTTAATACCATACCCTCTCATTTGACCTTAATGAGCTGAAATCTCCAACCCCTCACTGGGGTAAACCCAAAACAAGCAACCCATTACCACTGCTGAATTAACACTAGCATCTTCTGGAATATGATTGGGCCTAAAAATTGGCACTACACATGACCCTATAAGAAACCATTACAGCACCAAGTTGAGTACAGACACAGCAATTATCAATGTGAAGGCAAGTCAATATTTCAATAAGGACATTTGATTTAAACCCTCCTGCCTGTCTTAACTTTGGAGTGATCCCTCAAATGAAGGAGTGGTGACTACTGTTTTGGGT
The DNA here is from genome assembly GCF_030506205.2 of Paramisgurnus dabryanus. Taxonomy (NCBI): domain Eukaryota; kingdom Metazoa; phylum Chordata; class Actinopteri; order Cypriniformes; family Cobitidae; genus Paramisgurnus; species Paramisgurnus dabryanus. The sequence goes on from NC_133348.1 coordinate 35,181,355, forward strand.
TGGTTCAGTTGAACAAGATTAGTTCAGCTATTAAGGATGCCCACTACAAATCAAAGGTGTTGGTCCGAGATGCCAAGAAGGTGTTTCAGTGGAGCAGAGAAAGAAAGCAACTGTGAAGAAAGTAAATACCATAACAACACTGAAATGCAGAGAGATGATCGAAAATAGCGTGTGAAGGAGATGAAATAGACCTCAGAGAAGACGGCGTATTTAGTTTGACAGAAATGAAAACGAAGCTGCAAGTGTTAAAAACAGTTAAGCGTCTGCGTCAAATGGATGAGGATAATATCTGATGACACTTCACCCATCTACTATTTAATAAGTACATTACTATAGGCTAAATTTAACTTGATGTATATTTGCTGCAGTCCTTAACTTTATACGGTAAAAATAAATCAAATGACATAGAAAGTGTCTCCTAACTTTACGTTTATAACAGTTGGTTTTTTTCATTTGCAGGAGCTTGGTAACTAAATTGCATGTGTGTGTTTGCTAAGGTTCAACAGTTACTTGTCATCTAAGATGGCAGCGTTTTATCTGTAAAGTTAAGCGACGATCACCTGGGGAATATCAAGTAAACACGTCAATTTATTACACCTTACATCTGGGGAATCATCTGTCGTTTAAACCAGGGTTTCCCAAACTGAGGTTCGTAAACCCCTGGTGGTTTGTGGGGGAATTGCAGGGGGTTCGTGAGTTGATAAAAATAATAAATTATAATTAAATCATAAAATGTCAATAAATAATTTCAGAATAAAAAAATCTAAATAAAATTCTAACAAAAATATATATTTTATATGTTTACTATGGATGTCATTTGACCATTACACAACACTATAATATATCAGAAAACTTACGTAAAATAGACAAATACGTTGATAGCAATAAAAGATCCAATAACTGGTAACAATAACTACAGATAAAAACTTTAAAACCAGATTAAAAATAATAATATTTATAAAGTTAAACATGCAAATGTGCTATTAACTCTTTCCTCGCCATTGACAAGTTGGCAGAAGTTTTGCCATAGGGCAAACAGCTAATGAAAGTAGGATGACATATTTTCTTCCATTTGATATATTGTGTATTTATGTTTTTAAAGAAGAACATTTTCTGGATGGCATTGAACTTTTGTGAAAATCATGAAAAATGCTGGCACTGGCTGGCAACTTTTATAAAAAACGCTAGCAGGGAGTTAAATTATTGAAATAATTAATTAAAATCTCAGGTGGTACAGCTGACAAAAAAGTGTGAAAACCTCAGGTTTAAAAACTGAAAATGTCCTCTACTTGCTTTTGTTAAAAACACATCTCTTACTTTTGCTGATCCTTAATATGTTTATTTAATAATTCCACAGATTCATCCGTTTATTTTTCTATTCAATTTTTTTATTCCTTTTTATTATTACGCCGGATTTCCATCGACTGCGGAGCGGCTGCAGATCGGCTCCGCTGCGTTACGGCTCCACACTCCGCCGTCCGCCAATACCCACCAGTTCCGTATTGGTTGCAGAGCAGCTGAGTGCTGAAGTGACAAGAACCCATGAGGTCTCACAAATTCACGTGATGATCGCGCGATACCTAGTTCTGTCTCCGCCAATTATGACTTGAATTATGACGTTTTTACAAACCAGCCCAGATCACAACACGAGATCTCGCGTAGACAGAGCAGTACATCAAATCCATCCAAAATAAAAAAAATAAGAAAGCTGCTAAAACCATTTATTTATGCTCTATCTTTAATGTATTTATTATACCATATACTTTACCATTTAACTCCCCCTGTCTCTGTTCTTGTGTATTATTTGTTGTTTCTGTATTAATGACGTTGTAATGTTTGTATTGCAAAGATTTAATAAAGGAAAAAAAACACAAGATCTCGCGAATTCAGGTATGATCACGCGATAAAGTCATGGCTCCGCCGGATTTTTGCATCCGGCAAAAATAGAAGCTCTGCGTATTTGTGCCGGAGGGCTGCGGATGGCTAGCCAGACTATGTCAGACTTTGTACTTCCGCTAAATTTCATTACAATTCTGTACTCAGTCCGAGATACCTCCCATTCAAACCGTTTTCCTCAGGTCTCAAAACAACCGTCGAATCAACGAACAGAGGGCGGGCTGAGAGCCGTGACGTAGACGCTAAGCGCCGAATGTACGGTTGTAGTTTGTAGTGGACATGGAGGCACAGAAAGCTTTTTGCTCTGTTGTGGAGAACCGGCACTTGCCAACTTAAGCTCGAACAAGAAGCGTGTTTGTAAAACATTTTGAATGGAGATTATGTTGTTGCCCCACTCCCGACAGGTTTTGGGAAAAGTTTAATTCATCAACTATAACCGATCGTCAGAGAGAAACTGTGTGCAGCACAGCTTGACATGCACAACAATCGAGAAATCATGGAAGGAAATTTCATTGTTCACAGTTAATGGTGGAGGACGCGTGGGCAAACATTCTTTGGTGACGTTCCTGATTAATCAGAAAATAAGGTAGGAAGATTTAATTTACATGTGGTTATGGCTGTCTGGTGGAAGAGTTTGAGAGGAGAGAGGGGCGTTCCTCCACTTAGATGTGAGTGGAAAGACACCGTAAGGATAGTGTTTAACTAGCTCTGGCCCGATTTACTTTACATAATCTGCAGAAGTCGTTCATAGCCATGTTAACTCCGGTATTTCGCTCGATGGGTTTGTTTTCACATCATACGTGTGTTTTACAGCAGAAATTCGATGCGGCTGAGCCGGCGCATAACGCACATCATATCCAAACGTTATGTGATTGGCTTACGTTTAGACCAATGATTTTAAACTTCAGACAAGCCCCTCCCACGAGAAGGAAAACGATTGTCAATTATGCCCAGCCAGACTCTGTCTATGAAGCGAAGCAAAACTACCAACCAGGCTAGCGGATGGCCGGAGCTGTGACGGATTCGGAGCGCAGTCAGTGGAAATAGACACATTGACTTGAATGGAAACCGATTGACGACTCCGCCGCCGTTCCGCAGAAGATCCGCAGCCTTTCCGCAGTGGGTGGAAATTGGGGGTTATTCTATTCATTTATTTATTTATTTATTTATCTTTTTTCAATTGAAATATGTATTTAATCTCCTCCTTCGGGGTGGGTGGGGACTGAGGGTTGGGATTGTTCATGTTTGTGTCCACCCTTAGTACTTGTTAATGAGGGAAAAACAAAAAGGAATTGATATTTGTATTTCATTTTTATATATATATATAAAAACACTGAAAACTAAAGAGAACCTCCAGTACGTACATGACAAAGCTAGTGCTAAAACGCGTTAATATCAGAAGCTGGGTTTATCAAAACATGAAACAAATATTTTCAAAATTCGCATTAAAAAAGACAAACAAAGCAGGCACTAGCAGCAAGGGCATTATGACCACATATTGGAAAGACAACTTTGGATGAAAGAGCTAGACGATGAGTCAAGTGGGCTTAATGTTCACTACGTCAATCTATTCTGCAAATTCGTTTTCATCTCCAATTATCGCATTAACACCTATTCGCACAAGTTCAGAAACCGCTTCAAGCGAGCTCTAAAAGATTTTTGCAAATTGTGGGATTTTTATTCCAAATTTGGCATTTCTTATGGGATACTTCAAAATGCACATAAAATACGAAATAATGGAAACCCAGTTAGAGATGACTTTCTCTTTTGGATAGGTAAAACATGAGCAATGCCATTTAAGTTTTACAACATTTAAATTTTCATTTAGTCAGAACAAAACATAAAAAGCAACATATTACTTGCTCAGATTATTTTTTTCCTATTTTGTCAGATAAAACAAACTAAACAGATTTATCTGCACAGCATAGCGGAGTGGCACAATGCATGTACAGAAAATGTTTCCACAAATAACTGCAATTTTATGTTTTAAACAGAGATGGTGATAGAGAGGCAAAAGTTACAGACTGCAGCTTTAACGGAGTATGTTTAGCATATTATTTTTTAAAGTGGTAAAATTGCACTGGTATTGATATAAATGACTGACATCTTGGTATTGTGCCACTCGTACCTCACAGCCACATTCTTGTCAAATCAAACAAGCTGTCAACACTGAGGTCTAAATTGTATAATAAGTAAATTAAAGGCAGACAGCAGAGCAGGAGGAAGAAATAAAGGAAGGCAAGCGTGTGAAAGAGGAGGCGTGTAAGGGACAGGAACCCTGCAAAGCAAATAGTAAGTGGAGAAGAGGCATCTAGGTGTTAGACACAGGCTGGTTAGAAGGGAGACGAGGAGACGCCAGGAGGTTTTCATTAGGAGGAAGGACGCTTGACTCTGACCTTGAACAGTGCATCGCTGGACACTGTATAATATGTTTTGGGGGTCATCTCCAAAGAAACGCCTTGATATTTCTAGATAAAATAAGTGGGGGTCAAGGGGTGGGTGATGTTTTGCATCAAAATCCATTAAGCATATCTAACTGGACACATGAACATCCTGCATAGCAACTGAATATGCTACAATTAAATAGGCAAATGGTACAAATACATTCACAGGTCATGCAGAAAATGTCATGCAATCATCACCACCCAACTACTTTCTCATTGTGTGGCCTCTTTTCCATTCACCCAAAAGACTAGGATCAGATGAAAAGTTTCATTCACAATATGTTGACTGGTCTGCTGAAGGTTTTGAATTAAAAGTTAGCAAAACCTTTTAGACTCCACGGGGTGGTTTCCAAGACAGGGCTTATCCTAGTCCCAGACAAAAATGCATGTTTAAATCGCTTACTATTAGTTCATGAATAATTTTAAAGTATATCGGTGACATTTTTTGTCTCAAGATGCACACATGTAGTGTTTTTTGTAAGGTATGTTTGTAAAAACTTCTTAAAATGACCTAATATAAATAAGGCCTAGTCCTGGATTAGCCTAAACCCTGATCGGGAAACCGCGCCTTCATAAAGTCTGACCAGAAAAGCCGTTTTAAAGAAAATCTTTATCTGATTCCTTACATTTCATCTATGCAAGCAAAGCACACTGCAAAACTTAGCTTTACACTTTCAGGTTTTAAATATGCGACAAGCCCTAGATCTTCACCAATCACAGCGCAAGCCTGTTGCTGACTAAAGGGGCGATCACACTAGACTATTTTTCGGACGTTACTGTGAATATGGGCAGGGAGCACTTCATCAATACAAGTTCTTTTCTTTGCTTTTCTGTAGAAAGGTCATGCCATGACGTACCGGTTTTCTACTGGTCACATATCTTCACGTGATACAAATTCGCAGATCAAAGTTCATAAGACTTAAACTTTGCTATGCGGAATGTGAAATATCTTCGCACGAGCTTGCATTTTCAGTCTGATGCATTCGCATGCGTATGAATGGAAGTCAATGGAACCGCCTCTTAAGGCTAAGTTCACACGATAACAACATAGTGAAAACGGAAACATTTGTCTGTGCATGTACCTTTTTTTTCACTTTCACATAACAATGCGGTCTAAAATGACTAAAAATTCAGTTTTATGTGTGCTAGACCAGTAGTTGGTGACGTTACTTTGTGAAGAAAAACTATGCGTGTGCACGAATACACATCCTTCTACAGAGCAATAAATATAAAAAGCGTTAATAATGCCGCAGGTTTTCTGGTTTGCAAACAGCAAGAGAGCAGCAATGAGCAACATCCAACTGAAATGCTACAGAGCAAAAAAAAAAAGAGTGCAGGTGGATGAGGCCGTGGGAAGCGGGAGAAAAAAAAAATGCTACCAACGTCTCCACAACAATGGTTTCATTCATTTTCTGGGCTATTTTCCCATCATCATCATCATAAAGTCTCTACTACTGTGTTGCTACTAACATGAGTGAGAGAACTTTAACTATGATGAGAAAGGAAGATAATCTTGTAACTGATAGACCTACTCTGCGACTAGTTTTATAAAACAAGAAAATACTGTGTCTTTAAATGAGCGCAGTGAGCAAGTGCTTAATGACCCAAGTTTGTACCTATGTGACCTATCCCTGCATTCTACACAATCTGTCATATCTATTGGAGTCATTTTGAAGAATGAGAAGAAGAGAGGCCACCCAATACAAACCCTAAACTACAGTAAAGGTGATAGACATCAGAGAGATCACAGCTCCCTTTCTGGATGTGAGTGTGGAGAAATCATACCTGTCCCAGTTGCTCTGAGTGCTGATGGAGTTCTTCCAGGATGGGTAGGGTCTGCTCCTGAGTACAGTGCTCCAGGATACGCTGGATTACCCTGCAGCCATACGGGTGAGTGGACAAAACAAACACCTACACGCAAAAAAACACATAATGAACATGAAACAAGCACTTTATAAGAACGTAATTAAGAATTGGTGAACTGGAAGCATATCATTGCACATACAGTATTAATAATCACCATGTGATCTCGTGTAAATGTGTTGTGGGTAAGAAAAAGAGGGTTTCTGAGATAATACCTGGCCCTGGAAGGCATCAATGATGAACTGAAGAGCCTGGGGTTGGACACATTCGATACATTTCTGCACCACATGATTCCCATTCTGATCCTTCACACACTTAAGCACATGGCCATCCAATTCTCGCACAATATCACTCTGAAAAAAAAAACAATATAAATGTAACACTGCTGTTGTTCATCATTCACACTGCTGGACATAAAAAAAACAGGCTTTATAACTTCCAATTTACAACAGATTTGTGCTCTGGAAAAGTATTTTTAATTTTTTTCTTAAGAACTTATTTCATAATGGATTATAGGAAATAAAAAGGTCCTTAACACAGTTTCCTGTAGCTTAATTGGTAGAGCATTATGTGAGCAATGTGAAGTTTATGACTTTCACTCCAGGGATCACATTCTAAAGTAATATTATATAGATGGAATGTACTGTAAGTCACTTTGGATAAACACCAATAATCATCCCCAATGCATGAGACTTTGTTTTTTCATGTACAAACAAATTATTCTATATTAAAATAATGTCATGTTATTCTCTTATATGGGAGACAACATGTCAAAGCTCCAAAAGCAAATTCATCCATTATTTAAGTAATTCAAATGACTTAAATGATTTAATTTTACATCTATTAAAGCATAATTATATGTTTCTGAGAAAAAAATGCATATTTTAAGCTTATTTGAACTTTATAATGACTGCATTTAAATATAAAATTATTATTTGTGTTGAAACGAAGTAGAACTGTAGAGACAAAGTAATTTCCTATTCCTCAAAACCAGTGCTTCCCAAACCTGGTCCTCGAGCACCCCCTACCAAAAAGTTTCAGATGTCCCCTTTTTTAAAACACCTGATTCAGCTTATCAGCCTCCTTCCAAAATGGTAAACAGGTCTCACTAACAAGCTGATGAGTTTAATCAGTTGTGTTAAATAAGGAGACACCTAAAACATTTTGGGAGGGGGTACTCGAGGGCCAGGATTGGGAAGCACTGCTCAAAACCAAACATGTCATAAGCTTTATCCCAATTCGAATGCTCCGACCCCCAAACGCTGCAATTATGGACTTCAGAGGCTGCAAAATTCAAAGGATGAGCCCTTGCATTTGAGGACGCATACTTCAAAGACCCAGCCCTTAATAAAATAAATGTATAAATAAAAATATATTAATTAAATTATTGTATTGAAGTTATAATAAAAGCAATAAATTAAAATCTTTTTTCAATAAATTTTTGTTAGATATGTTAATGTAGCCGACAGCCACATATTGTTCGCTTTCTTAACTTAAAATATGCAGCTTAGCCGATTAAATCATGGATAAAAGTAACCAGCTGGATATAAACTAATCCAAATGGATGATAATAATCATGACATTAAACATTTGGTTTGAATTTATCTGCGCATATTTTTGTTTAACTGTTTGAGGTACTACTAATATTAGCGTCCTGTTAGCCTTGATGATAAACTTGTTGTGCTTTTACATCGCCACGGGCGAGAGCGTCAAATTTTCCGGAAGGCATTTATTTTCAATGAGAGCTCCGGCGATCAGCGACGTGGCACGTCATGTACGGTGTGAGCGTCGAGGAGAGTTGAAATCAGCTCAGCTTTATGGTAATGAGCCATGACGCGGCAACCAATCGGAAGGCGGAAACGTCCGCTTAAGAGAATTCCAAAGAATGCATTATTGTAAACTATATTTTTTATAGCGTCGTTGGCAGGGCAGGCAGAGGTTTTTTTGATGCTCTCGCCGGTGTGAACGCACAGTTAAGTTTCTGTTGTTGTTTCTCTGCTAACGCAGCATCTAATCAGCAGAATATTTTTTCATAATGATATGAAGCAATGGATGTAACTCAGAAAAACTATCGACATGGATTTTTACAACAGCATGGTGCTGATTAATCTGTCGACTTACATTTTAAGATTGTTGAATATTTTAAATATATATAATATTTTAGTCCTTAAACAGTAAGAAGACAAGTGATCACTATGTTAGGATGACTAATAAACAACTAAAATGACTTTGGTAATAAATCGCAACAATTCATCTAAATTGTGTTGAGGTGTGATGTGAAAAGTAAACAAAAGGCAACTTACAATTACCTGCTGGTCGGAGGAGATGGACTCCAGAGCTTTTTGGATCACTCGACAACCATACATTTGCAAAGCCAGTGGCAAAACATGTCCACGGATGCGAGTCGCAAGAGCGAGTTTCTGATCCGCACTGCCAAACTACAGCAGACGAAGATAGTGAATACAATTAATTGAAAAAGCAGAAACAAAAAAGACAGTTTGGACTTAAACGACGGTAAAAGGTGGTTACCAAGTTACCTCAAAGAACTTCTGAATGACATAGTTCCCAAAGACATCAGTCATGAGTTGGTATGCAGCCTGTAGGATCTCCCCAAAAACCATCTGTCTCTCTGCAGGGGTAGCACGCTCCAACTTCTGCTGGATAAACCTGCACAATGAGGTAAAGACATTAAATTAAGAAGAGAAACCATGACCAGCAGGCAATATAGTGAAACTGAGAACGTTCTTAACTTAGTTAAGCAGGTGGTGTTTGAAATGGCTAAACAAAATGTACTGAATATCAGACACATAATCTGAATTCTTCACAATAAAAATGGTGTTGCTATGACCAAACAAAGTAGGGATGGGCACGAGTACTCGATTGCTCGAGTACTCGAACGTGGCATCGATGATCGATCACGAAAACGATGATCATGTGGGTTTATTTATTTATTTATTGTGGATATGGCGGCATTTGGGTGTCTGGTTAGCGTTACGAGCGCATGTGGTAGTAAAGACTGGGTCTGGAGATGCGTGTTTGACGTCGTGTCGAGCTACGCAGACCGACGTATGACATCAGTTACATTACCATGCGTGATTCAAAAACAAACAGATGCCGCGCGACCGCGCATCAGCAACCCGCCGGTCTGCGTAATGCGCGGCAGCCCGCGAGCCCGCGAAGCCGGTCACACCTCACATCACTGAGGCACTATGGTTTAAAAGGATGCCGTGATCTTCGGAAATACAGTCAGTCAGTTGTAAAATGTACACCGCCGTCAAAAGTTCAATGGGTTATCATCTCATATTTAAACATCAAATGTCAAGAGATAGACTTTACATCTTGACTAAGGTAAGAGGACGACACGACACAGCTAAATGCTAAAATGATAGCAAAACACTTAAAGCTGCTTAATGTTATGAAGCTTGTGCTTTGACTGGACGTGTTTAAAAGTGCGCTGTTTATGATGCACATCCACAAAGGGAGTTAAACTTTCTTTTTTTTAGATAACTTAGTTGAAAACTTAGTTGAAGTCTTGCATTTATGCAGATAGATGCACGTTGTACATTTATGTTGTATAAAGGCTTAATATTATGCAGAGCGCTTCGGTTTGTGTTTGTTAACCCTTTAGTTTCATTCCATCACGCAGCTTTTCCTGTTAGAGGTTTCTGTAAAAAACATTTAATTCGTCGGAGCCGATGGTGTAGTGCAGGGATTCCCAAAGTGTGGTACGCGCACCTCCAGGGGTACGCGAGCTGCCACCAGGGGGTGCGCTAGAGGAAAAATGTAATGGCGGTCTGTTTCTTTAAGTGGGATTTTTACATACAATAAATAAATAAAAAAATGAACAGTAAACATTTCCTTTGTAATCGCTTTTATTTTAAATAAAAACTATAATTTATTAGTAATTAGTTATTATTTATTTGATAGAAACGTAGAAGACAGCTGCTGTCTTTTTCTACGCACTGCTCTTCTGTTATGCACTGCAGCCGCTATATGCGTGCCAACTCGTTTCATTCATTCCATATATATTATAAATATGCTTAACTGACTGAAATCAGGGAAACTGTCAAGTGTGGGTCGTCTTATGATAAAGTTGTTAGTCACGAAGGAGGAGAGGGACCAAGAGAGAGAGACTTTTTTATGGCAAAAATAGAAATAATGAAATGTGACGAGACATGGGCACAGGATACGCGAGCAATGTGTTTTCATGCATGGTAAAGAGACCGCCAATGAATTATATAATAAAATACATAAATACTTACTGTAGAGAATTTATTAAAAGCTTTTATTTAATTTTGTTTGAAACTTGAGCTGTTATAATGAATCTGCAAACTATTATACACCTTTTGTGCGAACAGTAAAGGCTTTCGTTAATGTGTTTGATGGGTCTGCACGTGACGCACTGGTAAACATGAGGAAACCTCTCATATGTCATCTATTAGCTGACGGCAGTAAGTGTACGTTTTTTACCATAGTAAACTCGAATGGCGTCTAAATATCACAGTGGTTAAACGCATACACGGGGGCGCGCATCATCTACGCTGAGCGTAGTTTCAGATGGTGCAATAGGCGTAAATATTTTTCACAATGTTGGACGTAGCTAAGCCCGACGTAGGACTATTCCACCCAACTTCTTAACGTCCGGCTAGTGCAACCAGCCCTTGGTTATTTGCGCATGATTAAACATGAGTATTTATGGTGAGAAAATAAAGCTTTTTTGGATTTTTTTTAAATGGGGATTGGGGGTGCGCCAACCCGGTTGGGACATAGAAGGGGGTGCGCAGGAAAAAAAGTTTGGGAACCCCTGGTGTAGTGGACAGTGCTCCGACATATGGTGCAAATGCACTTCCGGCGACCCGAGTTCGAATCCCGGCTCGAGGTCCTTTGCTGATCTCATACCCCTCTCTTCACCCTATACTTTCCTGTCGCCTTTCAATTACTACTGTCTATCAATAAAGGCAAAATGGCCCAAAAATATAACTTAAAAAAAAAAAACATTTAATTCATTAAAACTCCAGTATGTGTTCACTGTTCTGTCATAGTTTCTTCGAAATTAAGTTTTATTTGAGTGTTTTTAATAAAAATATTTTCAGTTTCACCATGACGTGTACGCCCCGCCCCTTTGATTGCCCCGCCCCCAGTTAATCGAGTACTCGTTCTTCAGACCTATGGATTAATCGAAATGAAAAAATGACATAAATGCACATCCCTAAAACAAAGTGTAAAGTGTTGGCACCTGGAACCATGCTGATCCTGAGAGAACTCCACCATGTGTCCCGGCAGGTCTCGGAGCTGCAGGTTTGGGAAGCGGTTGTTTCGAAAGTCCTCCAGTAAGCGGCTGCGTCCTGAAGGCATGACGTCCGAGCGGCTGTATCGGGCTCGTGGTGGGGGGAACAGCTGACTGCTGGAGCTGAACAGACTGGAGGTACTGCCTGAGCTCCTGTTGTATTTGGTTTCTGCTCCTGGGGCGGCAGAAATAAAACGGCCGCTGCCATTGGGCAGACCACCTGGGAATTGTAAGAAAAACAGATTTCGAGTTTGATGAGAATGTTGTTTACTTTACTTAAAAAAGCAAAAGTGGAGAGATTTGGTTGCATCACTTTCTGAGTAAATGGCCCAATCAAAATCAAAGTGCATAAAATCTGATATTCTCTTAATGGTTTAAGGCCTTCTATTCAATATGTGGAAATAAATCGGATATGAATCGAATACATTCGCGTCCGCAGTGTAATCGGACAGATTGGATATTCCCATCATAAGACATGTTGTGTGTCATTAAAAATGTGACGCTGGAAAATGACATCAACTCAGGACGATGGCTCCGCTTACTGGAGTGATGTTGAACTTTTATGTCTTGTTACAGAAATAAAGCTCTCCAATCTTGTACAATCATTTTCTCTGTGTCCATTGCATATTGCAACATTTTATGGCCTCTGTGCTTTAAGTTTTTCTGGGTCAGTATGTCCACCATAAATTGTTTTGCCAAGTGTTTAGTGTAAATCAGATACGAGCCGCTTTTAAAAGATGATGTAGGCGGGTCGTCAAAATAATTGGAAACAGGCAACAAACAGGAATTGGGCATCAAGATATGCAGTGTAAATCCAGCCATGTTTCAGTGAGAGCTTTTGGTGTTTTTTATTAATATTTAAAGAAGAATTTTAAGTTCCATATATTCGTTAATCTATTAATAAATTACTTATCCTGATGTTTTAGTTTTTGCCATGTTATCTATTCAGTATCATGACACTTTACTGGGAAATCAAAGTCAGAATTTTGGTATCGTGACTACATGAAAATATACTAAGCTCAGGCACCTGACAAACCGGTTTTACAGGTATAGCAAAGGAACCCAGGCTTAGGGTGTTTGTTTCCCAGACTACAGATATACAAAATGAACAGGTCTGACAATTTGTTTGCTTGCCGGTTTATTTTTTTTAACATTTGTTTACTACTAAATGAAAGCTCTGGTAACATTTGAAGAGATGAACTACTTATTTAACACTACAAGACAAATGTTTTGAAACGGCTACTTAACAATTATTATGACACAGCTCGTTGGATTGCTTGATTCTGATTGGCCAGTCGTGACATTTGCAAGTTTGTTATTCCCAGATAACAACCACTCAAAACTAATAACACACAGTGACGCAGATGCTGCAGGTACAGTTTAATACTGCACACAAATTAAATTTAAATGTTTCTTTTAATATATATGAAATTGTTAGGGGTGCTTGCTATGCTTCTCAATGAATTACTGTGAAAAGACGTTACATCCTAAAGCCAGAGGGCGCTCTCGTGCAGAAACTCAATATGCACTGCAGACAATAAACCACACACACAAAACTATGACATGTAGGTCCAGGAAATTGTTATAAAAGTTATAAGGATATATTTATATTGCTGGTTTTGAAAACCTTTTCAGGTATTTTCATGATAATAAAGTATATGTGTAATAATTATGCTTAACAAGTGCTGCTTTTTCCAATGCACGTTATAAACGATTCAAACTAACAGTGATTTCAGATCAATTTACTTACTGATCAAAAGCCATAGTACATGAAATAGCTGTGAATAATATCGGCTGTGCGATTCAGAATAGTAATCGGCCACGTATGTATTATTAGTGTATTTCAGCATTTATCTGTGCAGTGTGCACCCCTAGACATTAGGTCTCATTCACCAAGCATGTACAACTTTGTGCGTACAAATCATGATTCAACAAAACCTTTTGTATCAAAATGTCTTCTACATGTATGCAAAAATTCAAGAAAACAAAGCCACTCGTACACAATAATCACATACACAATAATCACATACACAATAATCACATACACAATAATAAAATTCTAGCCTATAATTATAATGTGTATGATAGTGAGTGCGTTTACATGCACAGTCTTACGCCGATTATGCTTAATAAACTGATAACATGTGAGGTCATGTAAACGCGTAAAACGGTTTTCTTAAATCGGGGAAAGCCCATAAACGGCGTAAGCAAAAACCGATCGGCACAGGTAGTTTTTTGCTCATTACGCCGATTTCACGTGGCATGTAAACACCTTAACCGGCTTTCTCATGGTTTTGTCCATGTGCGCATGTCTCCGCGTATGAAAGATAAACGTCACACGCGGAAGTAAGCGCAAGGTAACGCATAAGTCTCCGCTCGACTAAAGCAGTTGGCAGAGAAACTGTTAAAATAGAAGCTCATGTTACATTTACAGGTTCTGCAGACACGAGGAGAGATACAACAGTACAGCTTAAGACAGATATGCCGTTGGCTTTTTGATCGACTATTATGTACTATAGGTGGTGACGTCACTGCCTCCGAGAAAACTGATAATTCTCCAAGTCCCATGTAAACGCAGTTGTCTGCATAGCCGGTTTATTGATTTGCATGTAAACGCATGAAAACAGTTTTTTATAATAAGCAGATTTTTAATAGTTATCCGCTTACTCTGTGCATGTAAACGCACTCACTGTTGATATATAAAATTTACATAATAATATTTTCTGTATTATATATTATTATACATTATCTATATTATTATTATTATATACATTATATTATACATTAACATAGCCTACTTATTTTTTCTACACATAAAGAAGATGCACGTAATGACAAATCTTCACGCTTTCCTTCCTCACTTTTTAAATCTCTATATGAAAGCTTCTGCTTAATGCCTAATATAAACATAATGTAACGAGAAGTCCAAGCAATCAATCACTTGATCTCCTGTCTTTTTTATTTTAAATACAGATGCTCTGTCATATTAATTCAATGTCATATTTGTTAACACATCCAATACTATAATGTTACTCCTGTCTTCCTCCAGCAACAACATAACCTCCCAAATAAAAAATGCAAAGCAAAACTGAACTTTACCGATAATAAATATGATCATGGATTTCTTTTCGAGCTCTTCTGCCTCTATGACAAACTGTTCTTAAATTTTCGGAAAACCCTTACGCCGGAAATTCCACCAACTGCGGAGCGGCTGCAGATCGGCTCCGCTGCGTTACGGCTCCGCACTCCGCCGTCCGCCAATACCCACCAGTTCCGTATTTGTTGCGGCTGCGTGCTGAAGTGACGAGGACCCATGAGCTGTCCGGCATCCGTCAAAAATAGAAGCTCTGCGTATTTGTGCCGGAGGGCTGCGGATGGCCGGAGCTGTGACGGATTCGGAGCGCAGTCATTGGAAATACACACATTGACTTCAATGGAAACCGATTGACTCCGCCGCCATTCCGCAGTTGGTGGAAATTGGGGGTTATATGGTGCTGGTTTGGGCGTGTTTTATGCAAACTACCAACCCTGTGCACGCGGCTGCTCATGTAGAACACTCCAAATTCACTTACGTAAGAACAAATATAAGAACAAACTCATGTGCGTACATACGTGTTGTGAATTAAGCAGAACGTTTTCGTGAGAAGTTTAAGTGTGTGACAAATGCGAAAAACGTACGCAATTATTAGTGAATGAGACCCAATGTTTTTACAAATAATTAAATCAAAGAGTGTGTTTGTGTGACATTTGAAAGTCTCGTCTTATTTTAAAACCGAAAGTAAACGTGTTTTCCCTAACAGAGGGTTGCTTAAACATAAGCAAATACAATATTACAAATCAATATTTAATGTTCCTTAACTTACTTATGAGGTAAATAGCCATGTAATAAGTGGGATAATGTACAGGCCAGTTGTTATCGTGAAATAAACCCCTTCAGTTTTATACAAGACTCTGCTTCACTGCCAATACATTATACCTTTCTTTAGGGGTGCACCAAAATTTCGGTCGCCGAAAATTTCGGCCAAAAATGGCATTATCGGTTTCGGGCCGAAATTAAAAATCCAGCCGAAAATGTAAACCGCAAATGAATGTCAACCGCGCCCCTCCCATCTGTGCGCTAGCGCTTGGGTTTCGCTCACGGTGATCAGTCGTCTCTCCCACCCCTCCCCTTCGTGCTCAAGCAGGTTTCACTCACGGTCGAGCTGTTTGCAAGCGTCTGCAAAGATTAAGCATGTCTTGATGTGTAAACTTTAGAGAGAGTCGCGCTAATGTGTCTCATACTGTAATCCATTAACATACATTTGCCGAATAAAGCAATGAAACACAACGTAACGTTTTTTATGTGGAGCGACTGTTTCGCTGTTTGGGATACACCCTCGGTCTCTGTATGTGCATGCGTTTAAGTGCCCTGGGTAGTGCACATAAGAGAGAAACGCGTTTAAAAAAAAACAAGCAAACATAAAATCTCGCTGTTATTGACAGGGCACATATAAACAAAATTCTCTCCACAGTATTCTTTTTCTAATATAAACATTTGTTTATGTCTTAAGTGTATGTATAGATTACAGTCAGATTAACCTACTTAAATCTGTGTCATTAATGTTAATCAAACAACCCATGACAAAGAGACAAATAGCTCTAAAAAATAATTATATATTTAATAGATTGTGTTATGATTCATTTAATTTGATTTCTGTACCTAATGCTAATTTCAGACCTTATTAATGTACAACTTTGTTCTCTTTTATAAATGTTTGCAATTTCTTTATTGTTTATTAGATTTTTCCCACCTGCTTTTTGCTGATCCGAAAAATAATCTGATCTGTGCCTCAAAAACTGTAATGTGATCCGAACTGAGTTTTTTTTTATTCGTCACACACCCCTAGTAAAGTTAGTACACAGTGATGGCCATAAATGCCATTGTACTAATAATTGGCATAATAATTTATTTCGGTGTTTCGGTTTCGGTTTTTCGGCCTTGGCTTCCTTTTTTCGGTTTTCGGTTTCGGCCAAGAATTTTCATTTCGGTGCATCACTACCTTTCTTAATATTACCATTTTACAGATTTTAGTATAACATAAATGCTGCTGGAATTATAAAGTAAACAAATTATTCTAAGAAAATACCCAAATAATTTGTCCTTGTAGCAATGCAACAAAAAACTGTGACAGTAACACTGAGTGAACTATGCTTTGTTGTTCACGCTCCTCCGTAGGTAATTAGTTTACTAGTTTATTCCTAACTACATTGGTAATAAGCCACCACTATAACTTATAATGGTTCTTACATTGGTGACATAATAAATATGAAGATATCATGGGCTGGATCAATTAACTAATTGAAGAAATCATACCCAAGTGAAGACTGGATGAGGACCCATGGGAGGAAGGCAGAGAGGGTGGAGGTGTCAGAGGTGAGTGGCCAGGTGTCAGGCCAATTGGACTGGGGGAGGAAGAGTATCCCAAACTGTTGTAGAAAGACTGGCCAATGGGAGTCAAGCTGCTGCCACCTCCACGCTTGTAAAGGTCAGAGCTGGCCAATAGAGAGTCCCGGCGGTTTGCACTGCTGCTATTGGAACTTGACACTGCAAAGCAATGAAGGACAAAGACAACAAAATAAGGCAAGGTGAGATTTTTTTTCTTACAAGCAGTAAACTTGGTCAACCAATAAGTGGTCAACCAGTGTAAAATGGTCAACCAGAGAGTATGTTGCCATGTTCCACACCACCCAGTTTCAAGATCCCATTAGGCCTAAGGTTGGTTTTATAACTAGTGTAACCATGACAATTAACTGCAAAAACTAGAGTGTGCATTTAATGCCATAACACAAAATAAAAATAAGTTTAAGAGGTAGATCACTAACTCAACAATTACTATTCTCTGTTCTATCTAAAAACAGACCTGAGGAGCCAAATGCACCAAGAGCAGAGCCGAGCCCCACTCCCAGAGATCCACCGGTGTTGCTAAAAGCCAGCGAGCTGCTGGGTGGCGGTGCCGCACTTGTGTGGGAGAAGAGCGAGCTGCTTTGGGAGCTGGGTGCCACTGAGCCTGAACCATAGAAAGAGCTGGAGGCCAGGCCGCTGGAGGGTGGTGGAGGCTGCTGCTGAGGTTGAGGCTGCTGTGGCTGTTGGCAGCCCATAGACCGGTACAGACCATTAGCAGGACCGGACATGCTGTTGCCGGAGCCTGAGGCAGATGCAGCTGCAGCTAAACAAAAAATTTTTGGATTAAGTACTTCTTAATACAAATTCCTAAAAATATTTTTAAAGCATCGCTACAAGCCAAGATACTCACCAGCCTGTGCAGCTGCTGGGTTGATGAGAAGTGGGGTTTGGACCAGCCGAACAGGTCCACCCAGGCCAGTGCGAGCTCCAGGACCCATTACAAGTGCTCCAGTCTGATCGTAATACGCAGCTGGTGCCAAAACTTGATAACCTGATCAAAGCATAAAAGAAAGGGGTCTGGTTAAACCTAGAAAAAATATTTATTTAAAGGGGACCTATATGTAAAATTCACTTTGGACATATATGTATGTCAGTTTCTACACAACCACACCATAATGATAAAAATCCACCCACTCCCTTTATTTAAAAAAAATCCCCATAAAACTTAACAGTCCCACAGACCAAGGCCATGTCCCAAATGGCAACCTAAACACTTCAGTGTTCTCACAAGACTTTCGAGACGTAACGCTGTTTTTTAGACTGTTGGGAAGAAGTCCGCTGCGAAGCACACACAATTGCAGGCTCAAGAAAAGTGTGCATCAAGGGTGCACATCGACTATAAAGGGGGTGCCCATGAGCCACCTTTTCAAACCTAAAATGACAATTGGACACTATAGTCTTGTGGACTTTGTATGTCTATTACATCGCAAGTCCATATGAAGGGCACCATTTGTGACACAGCCCAACTCGTTTTCATTTTCTTAGCAATGTGATGTCACATTGCATAAGCCACACCCACGATTGCTGACAGACTGCTGAATTAGCATCATTTCCACCCTGAGTAAATTGTGCACTGTCCACCATTTGTCTCCATGATGGAGAAGCTGTAGCAACAAGTATGTCTAATAAGCACTTAAGGCTGTTTTGCTGTTGGATGTAAGAGTGAACATAAAATCTTCATTTACTCCTTACATCTTAGCTGCTTAACACACAGTGGATTGGTTTCAATTATAAATTTTAAAATGGGCAGTTCTGGTTCTTCATTCTGATTGGTTAAAACACGTTCTAATCTGTGATAAAAAAAACCCGGTAATCCCACGGTCCAGACTGTAGCTTAAGTATCACCGTGCCACTGTTAACTAAATAAACACCACAGTCTTCAAACATATTTAGAATTTTTTTACAATTGCACGATAAAATGTCGATATCCGGATAGGGCGGTGCAATTAATCATTTTTCAATTTCGGTTTTTGCACATTTCAGGTTTTTTTCACATTTCAATTGCAAAAACAAGATGATCAAGGGAGATCGATAAGTGTGCCGTATTTCTGTCATTTAGTTTTGAGTTATAAATCCAGTGGGTCATAAGCAGCTGCGTCTCGCACGCACGTGCATGCGCTCTTGAGCATCTATCCGAAGTCTGAACACAAAGTAGTAATCCTCACGTATTTGTTCAGTTTTATGCTTTTAAAGCAAGGTGAGGCAAACCATCACTCGCGTTTAAAATATATTCAGCTGCATCGTGGGGCCGCTCCATGTCTGTCTCTCTCTCCCCCACATGTGCAGAGAGCTGCGTGTTTTTACAGTCATTTAAGTAATCGTGTTAAATAATCGAGATTAAGATTTTTACTAAAATAATTAGGATTATGATTTTTCCCCATAATCCAGCAGCCCTATATCCGGAAAAATGTCAATAAATATTGTCGATTAAGAGCAAACGGTTTTTGAGTTTTTACCACAAATCCATATTTCCGCTATTATACACTAGGTGGAGCTCTTACCCAACTTGAACACTGATGCTTGCACTCAACACTAAAATACTGTGCAAGTTCTGAATCTGGGGCCGGATTCACAAAACATTCTTAACTCTTTCACCGCCAGCGTTTTAAAAAAAAATTGCCAGCCAGCGCCAGCGTTTTTCATGATTTTCACCAAAGTTTAATGCCTTCCAGAAAATATTCTTTTTCAAATAAAATTCTTCTTTAAAATTCCTCTTTAAACTAATCTATGTGAAGTAAACTGATTAAATTGCCATTTCAGACTACAAAATACAACAGGTCACATTTAAAACAATCACATTAACTTATAAAACATCTTACATTTTGAGATTTAAGACTACTGTAAGGTTATCCTAACTTTAAGATGTTATTTAAGTTTATTTTTCGAGAATTGGAATTCTTCTTAAGTTTTTTCTTAAGAACATACTTAAGGAAAAAAAATAAGAACTTTCTTAAGAAGCTTTTTTGAGAATACAAAATATTCTTAACTTTTTTCTTAAGCTTGAATTTAAGATAAAAATGGCAGTTAAGAAGAAAACGCTTCCCCGCCGATGACGAGTATTTCCGTCTTTCCGCAATACCGCTATTATCCACTAGGTGACGCCCTTCAGCAACTTTTTAAACCCAGAAGTATTGCCCTATGGCAAGCGGCTGCATGTCCATGTCTGTTTTAAAGATCGCTCTGAATGGGATCTCTATGAAAAGTCCGTCACAAAAATTGAATTATCTCTGCTTTTGCTCAAAATGTGGTGTTTTGGCAGAAACCTACCCATATTCAAAAGCTGATTACAAAAGAACCACTGAAGGTAGGATGAAACGGTTTTTTTTGTTTGAAAGCAGAGGGTCTGTTCTTTCATTTGGTATGTTGTATGTTTATATATTTAAAGAAGAACATTTTCTGGAAGGCATTAAACTTTGGTGAAAATCATGAAAAACGCTGGCGGGCAACTTTTTTTAAAAACGCTGGCGGTGAAAGAGTTAATAAGGGCATGATAGGACCCCTTTGATAGAAACTGAAACTACTTTTTCAGGCCTAGAAACCACAATTAAGGATTTTTTTAAAACAAAGTATCACACCTACTAACTGCTTTTTGCTTAAGTCTTGTGCTTTTCTGTCTGGAATGAAGCGGGAACTCCTGACTAAAATCTTCCAACATTTGTTCTCAGTTTCCCTATCACACATTAAGTAAAACATCTCCTTTTAGGCCACAAATCAAAGCTAGCCAAAATAAGTACAGGAGTAATAATCACACATAAACAGTTGCAGATGAGTAGACTGAAAAATACTCCGTAATTGAGCGTATTGTCAGTATTAAGTGACAAAAAGCTCATTTGTTACTGGCGAGGTCAAGCGTGTCCCATCACGGGCTGCGCTAAGTAGACGTAATCTGAGATGTAAGGAATATCTCTCCTGAGTTTAAGTAACCGCTCAAGTTAGAACAGGAAGAAAAGATCAGAGTGTCTCACCTGTCATGCCAGTGAAGGCCAGCGCCGGATTGGCAGCAAGGGACTCCTGTTGACTCTGCTGGCTCTGGCCGGGGGTCAGAGGTCGCTGGTTGGTTCCTGCACGCATCACCTGAATGGGGGATGGAAGAGTTTCACA
Organism: Paramisgurnus dabryanus; assembly: GCF_030506205.2. Classification (NCBI taxonomy): domain Eukaryota; kingdom Metazoa; phylum Chordata; class Actinopteri; order Cypriniformes; family Cobitidae; genus Paramisgurnus; species Paramisgurnus dabryanus. The sequence continues at coordinate 35,202,389 of NC_133348.1, forward strand.
ATAGAGCCTAAAGTAAACCAATGACCTAAGCATAACACATATCTTTCATCATTCACATTAATGCCAAAAACATCTCAACTTTAATGCATTTCATAGTCTTGGTGTAGCATTTCAGACCATAGAGAAGCCAAACAATGGATTAGATTACAAGCTCTCAGAGTAAAAACAACTAATGATCTAAACTAATATAAAAAAAAACTACACTGCTGGGCTCCAAGGAGTGTTATAAAACATTAAGAACACAGTATAAGAAAAATGCAGTACTCTTTAAACAACTTAATATGTGATGAGTTAAACTAATCTCATCAAATACAAAGAAACCCTAAGATTAAATGCAAACAATGTTGAGGTCACTGCATTTAACATGAAGGGATCTTCAAACTTGTGACTGAACTTTGAACCTTTTTTTAAAGACTATTCTGAGTTCAATGCAAAGTAAACAGTATTTTATGGAATATTGTGTCACACCGCTTTTTCAGGCCTCACTGCACATACTGTCTAAACTGGTTACTGGATTACAAGACATCATAATGAACTTAGAAGATAAGACATACAAAAACACAAAGTCAATAAGCACATCATTCACACTAGCAATTATTAATTTTGCTTATGGAAAAATACTCATATTCAGACATAAGTGAAGTAATAAAGGGGTAATACTAATGTCACGTGCTAGAAAAGGCTTATATGCTGAGTTGATGCAATCGACCTGTTGTCCCGGTCCTGGCCCTTGATTGGATGCCTGCTGGTTGGCAGAATGACTGGCAGCAGCTGCAGTCTGTTGCTGGAAAAGGTTGGCTGGATACACGCCCCATGGGACACCATAGTACTGAGGAGGGACTACTGCTGGACCTAAGGGAAAACACTCAATTTAGTTCAACAATCGCAGCATTACCATTACAGTGATTGATTGAGTGTATACACGCACGTACCTGCAAGTGTTGCAGCTGCTGCCAGGCCAGCAGCAGTGTACGGGTCCGCTCCAGGAGGGGCAGCGTTTATGATGTAAGGATTTGGCACAAATGCAGGTGCAAGGCCTACCGGGAACATGCACACCGGCATAATAAAATGCCATACAGATTAAATTAATTATTTCATTACGCACAAAATGACTCGTATATTAAATCATATTGTCTGGGTTAATCACAAAATGACAGGAAAATCAAACAAACAAACACTCTCACTTAAATTTTTGCTACGGTTTGTACGAAAACAGTATTATATAAAAGCCTAGTTTTACAGACAAGGCTTAAGACTAGTCCCAGACTAAACTGGATGTCTAAGGGGCAGTTTCCCAGACAAAGTTTAGATTAATCCAGGACTACGCCTTATTTATATTAGGACATTTAAGTAGTTGGTGTGCATCTTGAGACAAAACAATGGCACTGATATATGTTAAAATATGTCAGTACAAAGTGTTTTTAAATTAAGGCAGCTCAAAAATCCAACTTGCACTGACATATCTTCAAATATTTGTCTCAGGATGCACATCAGTATTGTGTTTTTTACATTTGTAAAAGCAGATCTAGCCTAATCCTGGCTAAATCTAAGCCTTGTTTGTGAAACCGGACCATAAATTAAAGTTGTCCTTCTATCATGACAGTAGTTAGGTTTCCATTACCCATACAATTATTTTTGAAAATAAAACTGAAATTTGTGAATTGAAAAATAACCAGTTTTTACGCTTGCAATTCGAAAAATAAATATATCACAAACTGCAATGAAACATTTTCAGTTCACCTGACGTGCATAACAGTCACATGAATATTTTTATTAAAGCTTGAATAACAAACCTGCGTCTCCTTCAATAAAAAATAATAAAGGCTAGTGTAGTGGCTGTTATATATGATAGCCATAATTTTTGGAACGACTTTCATAACATGAGACAAAAAAATTTTAGTCGCATAAAATTGACTAATGGAAACACCATCAAAACTTTTGTGATACGTCGATAATGGAAACCAGGCTAGTGTCTCAGGTAAAGCATCTAACTCAAAGCTGGCACAGATCAAACTGAATGTATGATGCAAGTATATGGTGATGTTACCAAGGTGCTGCTGCTGGGCTGCAGCGAGGGCGTACTGCTGCTGCTGCGCTGCTGTCAGCTGCTGAACAGTAAGATGATTGGACCTCTGGAACAGCTAAAAAAAAAACATTTATAAAAAAGATAGCCTTTCATCTTCGTTTTCCCTTTATAGACGGTTTCAGCAATAATAACATAAACAAGCGGCTGTCGCGGTCCGCACGTAACTTCTGGTAAACTCCGCTAATAATACATAACAACAAAGTACTTTAAACGTAGTTTATTTATATAACAAGCAAAAAAACAACACATAGATTACCTAGGAAACCAAAACATGTGTTATTTTCGACGAGGCATTTGTTCAAGAGATCAGTTTAGCAACTAGTCAGACCATTAAAAAACGAAACCGGAAGTAAGGTTCGGATCCAGACGTGTATCACGTGCATCAGATGAAACCGTCTACACTGTTAAAGTCATCTAGAAATAAGTGCTTAATCTTTTGTAGCAGTTGTACCTGCTGTTGGGAGTTGTAGTCAAACAAGCCAACTGGAGTACCAGTTGAGTCCACCTGGATTTGGTTCCCAGCATAATCAAACTGAAGTGATTCCATGCCTGTCTGCTGCTCCATGCCACCCATATTCTGGGCTTCCTGGCTCTGAAAGTCCTCGGTGGGAGGTTTGTTTGTGACCGTGTTGGGTGGCTGCATTACATGTGGATGGTGCTGCCCCATCATTTCGAGCCCCGTCTGACTGGGACCTAATCGTTCCACTGCTTCTGTGGGGGACGCCTGGCGGCTGCCTGGAGTAGGACTATAAATAAAAAAACAATGATTCCTATTCAGTCAATGCTACATAAAAACATAAAAGACATTATGCAGCTCTGCACAAACTCATCTGATCGGTATCTGACTAGAAGCGATGCATACTTGTCAGAAACTTACGGACCTCAGCGATGTGCTTCTCCAAAGTGTCGGCTGTCATTTCAAATACGCAAGGGCTGTACATTTTAATAGATTTGATTGGCTGTTAAAGTGATCCCAAAGATTTGTTCCTTGTACCTTTATCGTTATATTTGTGTTGTGAACGCTGCTATTTCTATAACGCTTTTAATGTTATCGTCCATAATGTGATACTTTTAGCCAGAATATAGTCTAATAGTAGGGATGCACCGATACCGATACTGGTATCGGCCTCGATACCACATTTTCTAAAGTACTCGTACTCGTTAAAAGTCCCCCGATACCTGGAATCGATACCACGGTCTGAGAAATGTCTGTTTGAGCGGCGTGTAAGGGGTTAATGCCTCGTGTTGTCCAAAGAGGCAGAGTTTACAACAAACTGGAAAACTAGCCCTTTGTTTTTTTGTTAAAATATATGACTAAAGCTGTTACCTGTAAATTTAAATCACGTTTTTTTATAAAGTACACGGTATCGGTATGTACTGAAATGCAAGTACTCGTACTCGTATTCCAAAAAGTGGTATCGGTGCATCCCTATCTAATAGAGAAGATATTTATTGTCCCTGAACATACACAGTGAAATTCTGGAAATAGTATTAATAATAAGTATTTAATTTTAGTTTTATAGTAGTTATTATTTACTTAGGTTTTATTTATTACTACAACACTATATATTACACTTATTTAAAAACAAAGCATCATACTTGAAGTCTTTGCAGTCACGGTCCATTCCATTCAGTAATCCTCTAGCATTGCCTTTGGAGGCGTCCCCTTCTTCACAGACTTTCATCTCAGGGCTTTTGTCCTCCTCAAATGGAGAAACCTTTTCTTTAGGATCACCCTTTTCCCTGCCATCTGGATCTGTATCTGTTCCACCCTGAAATCAACATCAATCGAAGTTAAATGTGCTAATCCCTGAGAGGACAAATACTGTAGTATTACCTCAATATGAATTTAGACAAAGAAAATCACCTATAGATACTGAAAGATAGACTATCTTTTTATCTAAATAATGTAAAGTTCTTAAGAACTAGAATATGAAAAACAGTAGTAAAGTAATGCAACAACTCAGCAGGCTTAATAATATGATGTCTAATTAAGATGAAATTATAAACCGAAAATAAATATCCTTAAGATTTAACAGTTTTGGTGGCTGAAATTTCAATTTATAACTTATTTTATTCCAACATACCAAGTGCCACATACTATCATACTGATTTTTCCTTTTAGAAAAACAGCCATTAGACATTTTTGATTAAAACGTATCACTACAAATACCAGATAAACCTTTTATGCATAAAACCTTTTTCTATATGATTTGTGTATAACTGACAAGTGTTGTGTACTGGCTCAGTGACAGTAATAAGACACTTGTGGACTCACATAGCCTCCGTTTCTGTAGCGACCGTCCATCTTGTCTCCAGGAGAGGAGCTGAGAACATACTCCACCATACTAACACCTAGACCACCTCCTTCTGAGCGCGGGGACAGCACTGAACTTGTGTCTCCATTACCATTGTAGCCCTGGCCTGGTCGCCTTTGCACCATAATAGGCTGAGATACTGAATGATCTAGAAACGGCACAGAAAAAGCAGAGGCATTATAATGAGAAAAACAAGATCTAATCAGAACACACATAAAACATGGACTAAGAATTCAGGATATTACTAGAATAGGTTAAGTACTAGTTTACTCATCATGTTGTTTCACCTCTACAGTGAATGTGAAAAAAGTCTTAATTTTTAAAATGTGCAAAAATTACTTGACGTAGTGTAAAATTATAAAAGAACTTACGGGAAGGACCCCAGGCATTCTCTCGCCATTCCTCACCCAGCAACATCCCTTTACGTCCATCTTTGGCCAATTCATCTGATTCCCATAATTTCTTTGCAGGAAGTAGCTGTAACAAAGTTTGACATGGCAATCTCATTTGCGGGTAAAAAAAAAAAAAGAAAAAACACATCCAAAAGCAATGAAAACTATAAACATTATAACACATGTTTACGCATTACCATTTAAAGAATAAAACTCAATCACATACCTCACCCATTCCACGAGACTCCAGAGCCAAAGCTTGAAAATCATAATTCATCTCATCCACACTGCGTACCTACACATGCAGAAGGCATTTGTCATGTTTGCTGACTTTTTAATACTTTATTTTCACCACTGAACATTGTATGGGCATACCTCTAAAATATTAAACTAGGGCTGCAAGGAACGATCACTTTCATAATCGATTAATTGTGCGATTCTTTTTCTGATTAATCGGATAAAACCTACATTTTTACTTAATTCGAATTTTCACTTATTATAGTTAAATACGGCACTAAATTAGGGTATTGACGTTTAGAACTCTACTTTTAAAACTGCAAAAAGCTAAACACCAATAGTTTTTACTAATATAATCTTTTGATTGTGATATTGTAAGCCTTATAATAAAACGTTTGGCAGCTTTAAATAGTAAAACATCTTTAAATTTCAAAATATTAATAAAAAAAGAAAATCAAGTCTACAGGGATGTACTGGTGAATACATTTGGCCACAGATTAATAAACTCATTTTAATCTTCAACTTTGGACCTTGATAAGTATTAGCATTATTTGTTATAAACAAAATAAATAAGCCATATGATATGAAAGTGATATAGCTACATTGTTGCTTTGTTACAGTAATAAAAACCTGGATTTCCCCTTTACTTTAAAACAGATGCTTAGTTTGTGGTTCATTACTATTTTTATGAAAGCCCAACAAAAATTGTGATGTGATTTGCCTGAATACCTCTGTCGTCAGCCAGACATGTGACGCTCCTTACCATGTTTAAAAGATTCACTCACAGTGCAATGCTGTCAGGAGTTAACTTACAGGCTGAGTCTGAAGCGAGAGGAATTATGATAATGTCGGTCTTGTCTACATCACCAAACCCAGGAAGTAAACTGTTGCCTACAATCCGTGTGTTTGTTGTAGTCAAAGAAAAGAGATTTACGTTGAAGACGATAACTCACTTTATCTTTTACTTTGGGGTTTGTACCTTTTGCATATCTTTAACTAATACACACCAAAGGAAATGCAAAAACATGAACTGGATAATTAATGCTCTTTAATCTAATACAAACTCACTTATATTAAAGGACTCAATTAAAGCTTTATTATGCGGTGTTCTTTTGCGCTTTTGCTTCCATCATCACTGTTTGGGCGGTGAGAAGCGCCTGATAAATGTACAGCTCGCATTGTATGACGAAAAGTGCCTGACTTTGAGCATGGATTCGTTGACAATGAATTTCATGATTGATTTTTAGCAATTATTTGTTGCAGCCCTATAATAAAAACAGAGTGCACGATTTCTGAAAAACGCTTTGGAAAAAGGAGTCAGGCCGATTACCAAAACACACTTGTAGCCAATCGGCAGTAAGGCGGGTGCCTACTAAACAACAAAGTTGCCTGGGTTGCGTATGTGTGGGGCGGGTCTATCAAAAGAAAGTCCAGATTCTATTGGGGTAGTAGGGGCGTGTTTGTTTAGGTGATTTCAAATGTCAACATTGGCTTTCAGAGATCATGGACCCTGCCTTTAAACACTCAAAATACAGTATCTTCAGTCACATTTTAGGTTTGATTCATGTTTTGACCCATGATGGGCAATGCAATGAAAATTTAAGTATGAATTTCTTGTTTTAAAGTTTACAGAATGACCACAACAGACCAATAAGAATCAAGCATTTCAGAGAATTATGTAATACAAGGATGAAGAATTTAAGATGAAGCAAGACCAACTTCAGGTTGCAGCATGAATTAAACAAGAGTTCACCCCTAGGTACCTGGTCAACATGGTTTCCATCACCAGTGGGCCAGCGGTGTTTGCTTGTAGCGCAGCCGCCCAGCTGCTCTCCAGGCTGCCTTTGAAAGAAATAGCCCACAGTGGCATCGTCTTGGGAACGGCCACTAAGTGGGGGCTGAGGGGTGCCGGGGTTGGGATTTGCCCCTCGATCCATTCCTGACAGAGGGTGTGCTACAGGCCCTTGCCCAGCACCTCCTACAGTGGCTAAAGAGCCCCCTGCATGGACTCGTACCCCTCCGGTCTCTGGTGCACCGTTTGTGTGCAGCATCCCGCCTCGCGTCTCCTGCCAGGCCACGTCATTCATACCTAGGATGCTGCATGGAATGCTCATTCCACGAGTAAACCTAAAAATAAATGTCAAGTTTACTCACTCTTAGTATTAAAAACAATATGTTTTTAAGTGGCTTCTCCTGAACTGTTCGGTCTATTTTGAATATGCAAAAAGATGTCTTGCTACCTTGAAATACCGGTACTTGTTCAAAACACGCTCTTTATATAAAAAAACAGACCTGGTGTAAACACTAACCGGCAGACAACAGTAAAGATTATTAACTTTTATACCTTGTGCCACAAAATTGCAATTCCCAATATTGACGCATACACTTTGCTTTATATCTATTAAAAAACCTGAAACATCAGCCTTCAAACAATCTAACAACTCAAACACATATATTGGTCTGTTTATGACTGTCATTAGAAGTGTCATAAATATAACCGCTAAGCCATCAAGTAATACACAAAAAGTGTCATAAGATCAAGGCAGTATTAAGACTTCTTATAATCTTAACTTATATACACACCACTTTGCTTAAACAATTTTGTTCAATTTGGAACTATAAAAACAAAATTAACATTTTCATTTAGACGACATATTTATATTTAATTAACATGCGTGCCAATGTGAATGTCTTGGGTGGACAGTGATAGCACAATGCTAATAGCTAACCCACTGCTGATGGACGGCGGTGAAGTAAGACTTATATTAGATATAAACGAATACACGGTTGCCAACGATGTCATAGTTGTACAACACACTATTTTAACGTGTAAATGTGTAGTCTCAGCAGTTGTCTTTTTTGATCGAGTGTGTCTGTTGGTTGTTAGCATCACAGGGCCCGTGACTCCGCCAGATAGCGCCTCGCTAGCACTAAGCGCAAGTGAGGGTTTGTGTTCGTACAAAAACATATTTGTTTGTGTTTTAAAATCCACCAAACGGATGTAGAAAACAGATCAACTACTTTAATAAAACAACTAATCTAAACGTAAACCTAGGACTAAGAGGAAATCTCGCTTTAAAGCGTTTGCCCATGCTAACGTGTTAGCTCAGATCCGCGAGCCGCTTTGTTGATAAAACAACACACAGGCCTCTCGCCTCTAAAAGTTCATTTCACAACCAATGAATGTCTTAAACAGCAACTACAAACAATTACAAACCTCTACGCGCCGACCAGGTGGTTATGAAACCAATAACGAGAGCATTTGGTCACAATTCTGGAATAAAGCCCCAGGTCTCCTGTCTGAGATAGACTCACAACATGGCCCCCCTACACGAGCCCCTAAACAAAAGGGGCAACAATTGACGCTCTCTCGCCGATATATCCATCATATTTGCTTCAAAATACTCACGCGCTGTGTGTGATGATGTTCAAGGCCGATGCTCCGAGGTTGTGAAGGACGCAATGCTGTGTATAAGTTTAGTTTCCGTGGAGATGTGGTGTGTGTGTGTTTTAATGATTAGGTGTTGGAGGCGCTTGTGCAGGAGTTTGGGAGGATTGGTGCCCTCCTCCCCTGTGCACACACACTCGCTCACAGGGCGCATACAACATCAGACCTGCGCACTAACATGTCACTAGATCACACTCACAATCACTGATCCTCATGCAAAACACATCGATTTGAATGCATTTAATGAGGTTTGATAGAATGGTACTACAGGTTTGGCAAGTTTATCAGCATGATAAAGTGATCATGTCTGTTCAGTTGACTTTAAAGTGCCAAGGTCCACAACAATATTTAAAAGCCCCCAACACGTATAATTTCTACCAAATAGCCTATTTTCATTACTAGATAGATGTATATTTTTTTTTACAAACATACAAACACTAAGAAATATCTTGATCTCTGGTTGTTTTAACTTATTTTAATGCTTGTTTTGTCTCATTTTAAGGCATTTGAAGCATCTCAAAATAAAAATTTTTTTTAATAACATAGCCTACTTCCACTTGTGTTATTTTACAGTTTTAATGACTTTAGTATTTTTAAAATTGTGACAAATAACAATAAAAAACATTAGGCGTTTCTTCAAACACACTCATAAATTCGTTGTTCCAGAATACACACATCCCTGTGTTATTATTGGACACATTTTGTGTTACTTTTAACACAACATGACACATAATGTGTAAAAATGACACATCATGTGTTAATAGCATGAACAAAAATTTGTTAAAAATGAACACATCCTTTCCAGAGTGTGGTTTACCAAAATTCCCCTTCCCCTTGTCTCTGACATTGAAACAAAGATCATCCAAAAGTTCACATTTCCCAGAGTGCTTTGTGTTGATAACTCCTCCTCAACACGTATCTGACTCAATCTGTTTGAAATAAGGAGAAAAATGTCCCGACAGCATTTAGGAGTGAGCTCAGAGCGCACTTCGCGCTGATTGGCTGCTATAATAAGAACTCGCATAACGTTTATAAGTCAGGACTACTCACTGCGCACTACTGATCAAGTACAGTCTAAGGACTGCTACCACTTTTTCCGCTATTTAAAGTTTGCGCAACTCTTGATTCATGGCGAGTATTCGTAAAAAGCTGGTGGTTGTTGGCGACGGAGCGTGTGGCAAAACCTGTCTGTTAATCGTTTTCAGTAAAGACGAGTTTCCAGAGGTTTACGTGCCCACTGTGTTTGAAAACTACGTGGCGGACATCGAAGTGGACACCAAACGAGTTCAGCTTGCTTTATGGGACACGGCGGGACAGGAGGACTACGACCGCCTACGGCCCTTATCGTACCCCGACACTGATGTTATTCTCATGTGCTTCTCAGTGGACAGCCCGGACTCTTTGCAAAACATTCCGGAGAAGTGGGTACCGGAAGCGAAACACTTCTGTCCTAACGTGCCAATAATTTTGGTGGCGAATAAGAAAGATTTGCGGAACGATGAGACTTTGAGAAGCGAGCTGTCGAGAATGAAACAAGAGCCCGTAAAGACGGAAGACGGACGCGCAATGGCTGCGCGCATCGGAGCGCACGAATACATTGAGTGCTCTGCCAAAACTAAAGAAGGGGTGCGGGAAGTGTTCGAGACCGCTACTCGAGCTGCCTTACAGAAGAGATTTAAACCGGCTCCTGGTTGTTTGAACTGTTGTCGATTGATGTGAATGGCGTAAAAGTCATTGCGTGTAAAAGTCACAAACAGGTTACCCGTTTCATGGTCGCGCATTGAGAGGTTCGGGGCTATAGTCTGAATCTTTAACCATAACCATTACTCTGTGGTAAAAGACTGCACCTTCTAGGGATTGCTTTTGTGGGTGTGTTTATAGCTGGAAATGACTTTTGAGTCAAAGAACACACTTCACTGTTGTTTCAAATGAGGTCAACGTTTCAAAGCTATCCAAAGTCATTTGGGCCATGAAAAGATTCAGACTGAACACTAGTGGCTTGGCTGAAAGGTTGTCATTTTATGTGAATGAATGATAATTGTGGCACAAAAGATAAGGCACTGCCAATTGAGCTGTTCCAGTAGGCGTACATCATTTTAAGTAGGCCTAACGGACACCATTAGGCCAAAATATCTAAATAAAATTGTATACCTGGCACAATATGAATATTAAACACTATTAGCACAATGTTTCATGTACAATACTGAGTTCAGATTTTAGTTACACCAATCTTTTTCTTTTTAAGGATCTTTTTAAGATTGTTTGACTAGATTTGGAATGAGCTGCATTGGAAGGTTTAGAGAAAAAGTCATTGTTTCTGAATTAGGAAGCATTTGTGCTGTATTGATGCAGGTCCTATATGACAACTAAACTTTATTTTAGATGTGAACAGCTGAGTTTGTAGTTAAACACAACCGTGTCTTTGTTAACTGTAAATATTGCATTGAAAAATAAATGTTGTTTCCGGTCATGCCATTGGGATTTGAAATCACACAAACTAATAGCCTATATTTCAGAGCATCCCTATTGTCATCAAACAGTTTGTTTTGTATTAAGGATCTTTTTGCAATTAAGGAAATAATTTTTGTTTTAATTCTGTGACATTTGCTGCTGTAAGGTATTTACATGCAATATAAGTGAATGTAAAAAAAACAAAACAAATGGTTTTGTTCATGAAAGATACTTTATATATTACTTATACTTTATAGGGGCATTTTTCCAGACAGAGCTAGTACCAGACTAAAATCCATGTTTGATCTACCTTAATTAAACCCAGGGTTAAAAACACCTGCAAATGTCCTTATATAACTAAAGTAGTTTTGGATTAATCTAAACCCTGTCTGAGAAACCGCCCCAAACTAAATGAGAATACATCTGATACATCTTTAGCACTTTATAACTTCAACTACATCTTAAATACAATAGTGACTGATTTAGAACAAAAAAGTGGGACACTTCCCACCCCCCAGCATTTTGTAAACTAATTTGTACTGTATTTTAAATTGGCATTAAATTGTGTAAATGAAAGGAGTTGTATCATTCCCTGAGGGTATTTAGTATTTAGTACAATCTATTTATGTATTTGGCACATTCCTTATGTTGAGCCTTTTATTAAACTTACAGTATATGATTTTACTTGCTGTCAGTATTTCATAAATGTACAAATAAAGGTATACTTGAAATGTTCTTTGTCAGGTTGTATGTTTCCTGAAGAACCTTTAACATCCAGAGAACCTTTCTGAAGATTCTTTGTGGTGGATAAAGGTTCTACAAACTAAGAAAAGAAAGAAACGGTTCTTTTTAGAACCTTGAGCACATTAAACACATCTGATCATAGCTTATTAAATAAAAATTACTTACAATAAAAATAGTGCTGCTATTAAATATCACTAAAAGCTCATTATCATAGGGGAACGATTTTTAATGCTATATAGCAAATATAAAGCACCTATGACGAACCATCCGGGGTGATATATCACCACTATAGCACCAGATATGGTTCTGTATAGCACAATATGGTTCTACACTTTTAGTTCTATTTAGCACTGTTTTAAACCTAAAAAAAGACTAATGTCTGGGCAATTTGGAAGTATGTGCATTAAGACATGGGTTTTCATACAAGGTTAGAGACCCTCATGGAGGTGCGAAAGGGATTTAAGAAAATGAAACAAAAGCAAAAATGTAAACTTTTTACCAAAAATTAAGTTTTATTTCTATTTTTTATATTTCTTTTTTCATGTTCATCATGAGTCTGTATTTTTGTTTAATAATTTTTTAATGTAGGTAAATTTTGGGTGTAACCTCAAGGAGTAATCTCCCCTTCAGAAGGGGAATTACATCTAGTCAGGGGTCTTCCACCTTTTTTATAACAAAGACTTGCTGTATTGTGAGTCCCCATGACTGGTGTTGAGAATCACTTTATGGACCCAAAATGTATATTAATAATGTTTATTTATAGAATGTATTGTATAGATAACCATAATAAAAAATATATTGTATAAAAAATTGTTATATAAAGAATTGTATTTAAACAATATAATTTTTTTCAAATTGTATAAAAAAACATGTTAAATACTTATCAATAAGATCGAATACTGACTGTTTAATGAACAAATCTTGCAGTCAATGGTGTCAGTATACAGTAACCAATAGTCCAAGTTTCACCCCTGGTTTCACCACTACTTCAAAGTTGTGTTTTTAGTTTCAACAGTGGAACAAACAGTGAGTCAGCAGCCTCATAGCTCAGTTTATCCCCAAAGAAATGGCATGGGAGGAGCTCTGTTGGCCGTGACATCATCTATGTCTGTGAGCTATATTAAGATATACAGTTGGACTGGAGCATGTGGTGGGTTTCTAGCTGAGTGACTTCACTTGAAGAGTTATCACAGAATGTAGACATTTAAACAGTGGTGCTATTATTTTCAAATGTTGCACTTGTTTACTTATGTCTCTTCGTGGGATGATGAAATGTCAATTTTCAGGTGAAAATAAATGCATCTTGATGAGACCATAAATCTGCATTGTTTCATTTTAAATAGCTGCCCTGAGACTGATCAGTGGTCTTTGATTACAAATGTGAAGATTTTATATGTCTTTATTTGTTATAGTGACACCTAGTGGGTGGGGGGGGGGGGGGGTGGTTCAGTACAGCCTTTAGTCATTTTCCTATGACGTAGGCCTACATTAGAAATGGGGATTTTCTATGTACCCAAGATGAATCAATGAGGAACAACATTAATATCACGAGTGTTGTGCGTGTGTTAATGCAAAAGGGGAGATGACCTATTATATTAAATACAAAACATTTTCTGCAGTACAAATGTTTTTATTGGTGCTTCACTGTCATTGCTTTTTAAATACAGTAAGACAGATTGTAACTAACATTCATATATTTGCTTTAATAACACTATTCTAAATTAGTCATTTACAAAATAAAAAAGGGAACAAAAGCAGCTTATAGGCATATTGTTTATGCATAACACTTTATTGATAATTTCTTTTTGAAAATAGTTTAGCTAAGGAGTGTCCCGATACAAGGATTGGAAATTACTCTACTGAAGAAATTCCATACTGATGGAAATGGAATGTCAATGTCGATCTCCGTGTCATCCACTTTCACATAGAATTTACCATTCTCGACGACATTATTAAGGGTCTTGGTTATTTGGTTCAGAAAGACACGCAGACGTGCCACGGTAGATTCAATCCATGCATTGACATCTGCAATCAGTTGTTCATTGGTCATCTCATCAATGATGTTCTGGGCCTTAGCTTTGACACTTCTGTAGTACTCTACAATGATTCTTCTGAATGTCTCAACCTGCTTACTAATCTCTCTAACAATTTCGGAGTTGACAGCATCTCTGTAAACAGTGCTTATCCAGGCAGTGAGTTTGTCAAGATCTTGAATTTTGATCGTTTTAAGGAGCTCCTCTGCTTTCACCAAAGTGAATTTAAGGGTTTCTGACACTTTCTGGACAATGGACTCAAACCGAACATCTCCTAACCTCTTTACAATGGTGATCATTTGGCTTTGGATCTTCTGGAAAACTACATGGAGGTCGTTCAGCATATCGCTTCCACGGAGAACGTAGGTGGATCCTGGAATGGTGATTTCTACTTCTCTGATACGCTCAGTGAGAACCTCAACATATTTACTGAAGATCTCTGGTAACTTCGTGATGGCTTCCTCGATGACATCAGTGACAAAGACAGTGATTTTATTGTAGACATCAAGTCCAGTGAGTTTCTCGTTGTATCCGGGAAGTTGGAACTGGGTGTCTCTCATAAATGTAATGGATGCTTCCAACAGGGCCTGGATTTTCTTCTGGTACGCTCTTAGGATGATCACAATGTTGTCAGAAATCTTACTGCTGATTCCTGCAAGATCAACAGCGTTGATCTGTTCAGCCGCTCTCTTGTACATGAGTTTAGCTTGATCCTTAACTTGATTAATGGTGATATCTAGCTTCTCATACTTCTTGCTCATGTCTTTGTAAACTGCATTGATATAAATTGTCATTGTGCTTTTTAGGGAAGCAGCTCTCTCTTTAAGCCACATAAGAATCTTAACAGAGATTTCCTTGTTCCACTGTGTCTGAATGCTCAGCCGGTTTGAGTCCATGATGGCAACGTTGACCTTAAGAAGGTCCACATTTTCTTCAGACTGTAATTTAAAAAAAAGCATGGTCATGTCAACAGCTAATTTTAAGTATTACAGTAAAAGTCTAGTATGGTATGTAGTAATGTTCTTAAAAGGATAGTTTACCCCAAAATGAAGTCACCCTTAAATTTGTGTTCAACAAAGAAATTGATTCAGGTTTGGAACAACTTGAGGGTGAATGAATGATAACAATATTAATTTTGGGGTGAACTATTCCTTTAATGAATTATAAATACTTACGTTATATGCCCCAAAAAGTCTTCCTGTATGTTGGGATGAGCCCTTGCATTGCAGCTGAAGACCAAGGAGTCCAGCAGATGGAGAAGATACAGAGACAGTAAGACCTTCTTCAGCATTTCTAGTTAGTTTGTGGTAGAGCATAAAATTCCCAGTGGGAAAATATTTATGCTCAACATTCAAATTGCTCAACAGTTTCATCCCTGAATTTCTGTTCAGTGTGGACTTGCCGCTTGTCTTGCCATTTAAAACATCAAACTCTGAGGTTAAACGAGACTCAAACTGAGCAACAATTTCCTCCAGATTCAGGATCTCAGCCTTGGTATTTGTGGTGATCATAGCAGTTTTAACAGAGAACTCATAGGTCAGGTCTCCCATGACAGGAATCATGACTGGTTTCTGAATATTGGGAAGAGTGATCTTTGTAAAATATGGACATGGGTATGTTTGAGATGTTGGTATTGGTATTTTGATTTTGCTAATGATGGCATTCAGAATTGGCTCCATGTTGAACATCTCAGGGTTCTTTACATAGTTGAACGTCACATCCATATCAAAGGTTTGCTGAGGTGTGATCAAGATTCTTTTAAGGCCTGTGTCCTCCCAGAAAGAAAATCCCTCTACGATTGGTGTTTCCTTGTTAATAAATGGGACAGTCATTTTAGGAATATTAATTGGTAAGGTCAGCACATTAAGATCAGCCTCGCCGTTAACCGATGCAGAAACCCGAATGTCCTTCTCACCATTAGCCATAGCGATGTAATGGGAGTACTTGTACTGATTGAACCTAGCAAGACCGGTCCAGCTTGCCTGTTGCACAGCAGGACTCAGAGTTAAAGACATGTCATTTTGCAGATCAACTTTACCGGACAATGTAAAGGGAAGCACCAGCTTTGTGTTCTCCTTGTTCTTGGTGTCAAAGACAATTTCATAAGGCTTAGCCTTGAAGGTGACAGAGTTGGAAATGGTTCCTTCAACTTTGCCAGTTAGTTCAGCACTGTGGGACCCACTGAGCTCTATCATGAGATTCTTAACATTTAACTGCCCTTTAGCCGCAGCAATGCTCTTCTTGATGAAGGGAGTGTCTGTCTCCACATGTACATTAAACTTGATCTCAGTCAAACCAACTGTCTCAGCATCCACTTTCTGCTTCATCTTAATAAGACTGCTGTCTATATCGCTGCTAAAGGTCAATTTCAGGGATTCTAGACTGATCAGAATCTCCAAGTCACTCTTGTGTGTTCCTTCATTAGACAAATCATGAATAGAGTACTTTCCTTTGCCGTCAGTTCCAACTGTGAAGGTAATAATTCCAGATTCCAGTTGACCAACAGCTTTCTGGGTAATTTTGGCGTTGCTGAAGATATTGGCCACTGGCATGTTCACACTGTGACTGTAAGAGGTCTCCAAAGTGCCTGATAATCCATTCTCTGTGCTCAAGAATGCATCGCTCACAAAGTCAGCAGTGTATGGTTCTGTGGTTGCCTTAGCAGTGGTCTTTGAAGATGCTTGGGCTAAAGCGCTATTAATAGACAAGAATCCCTGGTGATCAACTGAAAAGGCCATGTGATTGGCCTTTACTGTTTCAGTCAGGGACACATCATTAATTTCTGGGATTTTAAGATGAGCAGTGGCATCAAAGGTGTAGGCCAAGAGATCAATAGTTGTCTGGAACTGGGAATTCAGCACTGCAGTGAACTTATTGAAGTCATCCGTTGAATTCCTGAGTTCAGCAGTGGTCATCAAAGTGTGCTCAGATGCTTTAATCGCAAATTCACCGGACAACGTTCCAAAGCATGGAACCCTGCTTAGGTCAGTGACCCTCTGTCTTACTTCATCAGCTAAGGTGTCATAATCATAATCAATTAAATCACTGGCTTTGGTGTATAGTTGATTTGTCAACTCACACACCTGTGCACAGTATGAATCAAACTGTGGTTTTATGTCAAAAGAGTTTAGATAACTTACAGCTGATTGCATGGTCTCCCTTAGTTTATATTGCTTCATGAGTTCCACAGCATTATCAATGTTTTCCTCAACAATTCTCTCAATTTTATAACTATTCAAAATCACAACAATTCTGTAGAAGATTTCTTTTATCTTGCTGATAATGCCAGTTCTTTGCTCGAAATTATAAAAAAAATTCTGGATGGGTTCCAAGTTTATATCTATTTCCGATACTACTTCTGTCATGTACGTGGAAACAAATCTTATACCATCATAAAGCTTGCTAGAATCAAAATTTTTAATTGCCTCCAAAAGTTCACTTATTTTGCTCTGGAGAGTGTCTGTAATGTCATATTTGTTGTTAATGTCATTCATCATGTCAATGCTACGCTCTTTCATGTTAAGCACTGCAATTTTGACCTCTTCAGTGAGAATGGGGAGCTTGTCAGTAAAGGGCAGGGTAATAAAATGACTGTCACTGTTCTTCTTATATTTCAGAGCACTGGAGATGGAAAATTCCTGATTTTCGTTGCTGTCTGTATTCAGGAGGTTGGTAGACACAGTGTCTATAAATACGATACCAATGTTCTCTGGGGTGTTGAAGATTTCCAAAGTATGGTCAAAAGCATGGTCATTCAGTTTAGACTCTATCTTACTGTTCAACTTTTGCTGGTGAGGAGTGACATCACTTGTTATTTCATTCTGGAAGTTAGTTGTAATGGTGTTTCTATTGCTTAGCTGGTGGGAGGTTGAGGCCTTGTATTCATAATTGTGTGAGAAAGACAACGGCTCGGCACGTAGTAGCAGTATGTTCTTCACATGACCACTGTGTTTTCCATACAGGTTAAGCTCTCCATCAGCATTGAAGGAGCAGTCAACAACCAATTTAAAAGGTTCTGCTTTGGTGAGAATGTTGCTGTCCAGTTGGAGAGAGGGAGAGTTGAAGCGCATCTCATTGGTGAACTTTGATGAATATCCAACAATCTCAATCTCAGAGCTCTGACTCATTTGAGTGCCCAGAAGTTTTCCATTGCTGCTGCACTTTGCCGAAGCTGTCTGATCGGCATAAATAATTTCATATTTATGTTTCAGTTCCTCTTCACCAAATGTTCCCTTCAGAATTCCAGTAAGTTCCATCTTGTAAAGCTCTGCTTTCATCTGGGCATCATTGATTAAGTTGACACCAATAACCTTAAGATCATTGTTGACATTCAAGGATAATGTAAAGTCACGAATGTCCACTGCAATGTTGTGCTTGTAGAAGTTGTTCTCATTCAGGAAGTTGTCAGATTCAGAGCGGATGTTCAAAGATTCAAGGGTAAGTTCCAGGGAGTCTGTGTTTTCTATTTTCATCTCCTGAAGTGATGCCATTAAGTTGTTGGAGAGGTTCAATCCCTCTTTATTCAACTTTACAGTTATCCTGTTTCTAGTGTTGGCATTAAAGATATCACCCTTATACATGCTGTTAAAATATACCTCAGAACTTGCAAGTCTTCCTTCAACTTTCAGCTCAACGCTGTTATCTTGGACTGCTCCCTTTGTGGACACAGAAATGGTTGCACCAGAAGTTGCAATGCCACCTTGAAAAATGTTTTCAAAGGTCACGGAGCTGACCTGAGCATTGGTGGTACAGCTAGTGGACAGGCCATCCTTGGTGAAAGACAGGGTGCCCTTGTGGGAGGCACGGTTGGCAGCAAAGTTGATGTTGAAATCAGTATTGAGTTCCAATCCCTGAGTGTTAAAGGATCCAGCAAGCAGGGATAAAGCACGATTTGTGCTGTCATCAGCCTGGGACTCAATCTTGATAGTGACCTCCTTCAAGGTTGCAGAGAATTCTACCTGGTTGCGAAGTGTGCGCTTAACAGCGGTTCGCTGGGCTGGGTTGTTGTCGATGTTAGTGTTTGACTCAAATGAAATTTTTCCATTTGCTGCTGAAGCTTTCATTTTGTTTCGAATTTTGAAAATGGAAGAGCTCAACCTGAAAGAAGATTCGGCTCTTGCCTCTCTGTTCTCAAGTTGTAGTACGTAACTTTGCGAAGCAACTGTGCTAGCAGACAGTGGGCCTAATTTCAGTGATCCATCTAGATTTCCATCTCCTGTGATTTCAGAGGAGATAGAGCACTGGGCTGTGTACTCGAGGGACATCTTCATACCCAGAGGGCTGGAAGCTTTGATCTTGTAATTTCCTGTTGTCTTTACTAGATCTGTAGTTGTGGATGTTTCCAATAGGCTGAATTGCGCATCTATGAGCTTATGCTTTAGGGAAGAATCGATTTCGAACTTCACAGTGTCGCTTGATATTTCACCAATTTGAGCAGTTCCTGCATGTAACAGATACGGTCATTATGTTCTTTTAGTACTGACTGAATAAACATTGATTATCAATCATACAAATTAAAATCTAATACAGCATGTACGCATAGGCTTACCATTTACAGCGAAGGCAAGAAGCTCCATTGGGGAGTTGGCGACCACTTTGTAGCTTGCAATGTAGGCGAGGTCATTTTCAGTCTTGTTGCCACCAGAGAAAACTGCCTCCATATCGTAGAAGTTGGTGTTCACTTTTGTCGATATTTCTACCATTCCGAGGAGTGGCATTGAGAGTTCATAACTCGATGGGATAGAGAAGGATGGTAGATTGAACTGCTTAGAGGGCAGCATTAGACCAATCTGTGGCATAACCAAGTCAGGGGTGGCCATGGTAGCAGGGATTCTCAGGTCCTCAGATGTCTTTCCACCAAAAGGCAAGGAAATGCTGACTGTTAAACGATCTCTGTTGAACTTGTATTTGAATGTGCTCTCACTAAAAATAAAAAAATTAACCGTCATTTTGTAGTTGTTAATGTATAATGTAGAAACTAAATATAAAAATGAAGGTGGTTAGCAGTAATCTTACGTGTTCATGTACACCCTCTCAGGCATAGATGGAATAGTCAGTTCTGGAATTTTTTCTCTTAGATTCTGAAGGTAGGGCATGTCGGCGGAAATCTTGTCTACCCAAATGAGGTAAGCCTGTAATAGGATTAAACAAACTGGAATAAACATTCTTCCACAAATTTATAAAAAAACAAAATTGTCTTAATTTTTGTTGGGTTTCATAATCAGTGTAAACTTTATAAATATAGACGAACTCATACCTCCCAGAGTTTTGCATAAATGTGACGCAGCTTCATGTCAGTCTTGACAACTTTATGCTCCATGATTTTTTCAAAGGCCTGTTGTAGGTGACTCTGAAGACGTTCTGTGTTAAACTGCTTCTGGATCTCTGAGTCCATGTCAGACTTTAGCTGAACTTTCATCTCATCATCAGCTGTTATGACAACAAATGTCAGATTTTCAGACTTTTTTCATCACCTTTATTGAGATTTTTCTTATGACCAACACTATTTTAACCCAGGCTCACTTACCATACATACCTCTACACACATTTCTGCATTTCTGTACATATAGTTGCATTTGGTGTCAAAAGTTACGAAGCACACTCACACACACACACACAGAAATTAAAACCTGCTCATCTTTGTTTAGTAGATTTGTTCTGTTTGGTACTTATTTATTGTCTTGCATGCCTAAGTGACATACGCTTTCCTTGCAGTTAAATTTTAATAAAACACAGCCATCAAAACCTAATGTATTGTGATCAATCATTACTATCCCTTTTGTAAGTCGCCACTATGTTCCTGTAAACAACAACTTCTTGACATACATCAGCTGAACACAATCAATCATGAGAGTGACAACATCAGACATTTATCTGCCATAGTCACACAACCATGGCCTGAAGAATATACTTCAATAATATTCAGTATTGTCTTCTTTGTAACCTTGAATGAACCCGCATCAAAATGGAGAAAAAACAAGCCGTCAGTGCCTATAGTGAACACTCCAACCGAAACACAAAGCGATATGAACGTACGTCATTATGCAGAAATGTAGGCAGATGTATGTAAGATGTATGAGCATGTGTGTCTATATTTGCATTCAAAATCATGCAAAAACTGTATGAAGATAAAATACCATATTGGAAAATGATCTTCTGCACAGAGTTGGTCTCTGGGAGCTTGATATTACTCTGAAGTTCCACATTTAAACCTTCAACATTTGTCATGGTGGCAGACAGGGTGGCATCTGTGTCGAGTGAGGGTACAATCAACTGAGCTTCCAGCAAACCGTCTTTCATGCCTTCAAGTCTGTTATTAGCAGAAACAAAAACTTACATTTCACACATTTCATAATTTGTCAATTTGTAAAGCCTGGTATGGTTCTTACATTCAGAATGAATGAATAAATGTTGTGTCAGAGATGCATGCAATGATCTATTAGCATCATAACATAAAAATGTGATGTGTGCTTACTTGGCACGACCAATGAGAGAAAGCTGGGGAATATTTTTGTTGGTGATTTCAAAGATGACCTTCTTTTCATCAGAAGAGCTTTCAGCAAAACCAACATTAATTCCGGCCTCAACATCATAGTCAGGGATTTCAATGCTGGTGGTTAACATATTCTTGTTGCGGTTGTACTTGACAGTGGCAGTTGCCTCAGTGGGATCAGCACCTTTATGATGAGAACACAGAAAAAAAATGTATTTACCTGAAACTCAGGGAACTCTATGTGCACTGCTGTGCCATAGCTGTAATTTGAAATTTTGTAGCATCATGAGTTACAAAGTTAAATAGACATGCCTTCTGTGCTCAGAATCATTTTCAGCGAATCAACCTTGTTGCCACCTTCCTTGTTCAAGACCTCATAGGCAAAGGTTGCTGTGTACTCAGTGACTGCACCGGTGGGTTGGATTTCCACAGCAAAACTGTGAGCAGGCAACGGCGTTAGTATAACGTGTGATGCATTGCAAAATGTTTAAAATACATGGAGTACTCCTACCTGGACTCTCCATTGAGCGGAAAGTATGGAGAATCTGGTCTTGCTCCTGAGAAAGATAAACTACTGCAGTACTTGATGCCAGAAATTAGAGGACTGCAATTCACTAAGGCGGATCTGTCGCCTGTTTCAGGCACAACTCTGACCAGGGAGTTGGAAACCATCACTAGCTTGTTGCTGTTTAAAAAAATACAAGAGGTTTTCCATTACATTTTTGATGTGTCTGTACATTTACTTTAGATTTTGAAATAAAGATGAAATTAGGTTTCAGATAACAAATTACGCAAATCTACCTGGCCCTAAAGAGTTGAGTAGTACCCTTGGGTGCAGGGATAGACAACTTTATTTGACCATTGCCCATGGTGATCTTGGCATTAAGAGAGCTTTCATGGAACATGGTAGTGTGCATTTCCACAGCAGAGACAACAAACTTGGGAATGTGGATTCCCATATGGGTGACAAATTGTACTCCAATTGAAGGTGAGAAAGACAGTTCATGCTGTGAAATAAAAACAATCAGTGAGTTTTTCTTGTGCAAATGTCGAACACAAGATTATGTAACAGACATATACACCAATTATCATCTGATCAAATTGTAATCAGCTACTTGTTTTAATACCTTGCCAGGTTTCATCTGCAGACCACCCTTTACTCCAGGTGCAAAGGTTCCAGACATAGCGAACTTCAGTGGGAAACCAGAAGAGGTTGGCAGGGAGAACTCATTATCCATAAAGATGTAGTGAGCAAAGATGTTCTGATCTCCAGACATCAGGGCCTTTGTAATCTGAATTGAAAGAGAAGTATATATACTTTGCTATACTATACTTAGGATATCACTTAGCAAATTGTAAACATGCCATGATTTTGGATATGAAGTTGTTCCATATACAAGATCGAGTAAACATATGTATGTGAAAATGTATGAACATACCAAAGCAGGTGAGTACTTGAGGGCCTGAATGTATGTGACCATCCTGTCCACAATAGCCGACAGTTCATTTGTGCCCTTGATGTATCCCAGCTCATTTCCCATGATCCTCAAGTAGGCAATGGCTTCTGGTGAGTCCTGGTTGTACAGGTCTTTAACAAGCTTGTTGAAGTTGCGCACCATTTCCCTTACAATGTTTTCAGGAACCTGTCAAAGAGAATTATAACAGTATTCAAGTAATTGCCATCCTTTGATACTGTACTTGCACCAAACATCAGTAATAAAATATCTGTAATTATAGTTGGAGTAAGTAATAGATAACGCTACCTGTCTCTTAGTTTTTTCTGTTCTCAGAGGCTCAACCCACTCCTGCAGAATCTCATTGATTTTATTTGGCATCTTGTTCCCAGCCCAGTACATGGCCTTGGAAATGGTGTCAGGGAAGAACCCATTGCTTCCAAAGATAGTCTCAACAGTTGGCTCAAATCCTTTACCCTCCATGCCAAACTGATATAAAAGAAAGTACAAATAAATAAACCGAATAACAACAATTGGGATCTTGAATTCTTCACTACTATTAAAGTAGTATCCCACCTCTATGAAGTCAAGGCTAAAACCAAATGCCTTAAGAGTTGTCTCCAACATAACTTCTCTGGGGAGTTGGCTGCTGGGATCAAAGATGATGCTGCCCTGCGTGATGGAGCCCATAGCCTCCTTTCCTGGCATAAATGCGTCCATCTTGTAGTTACGAGAAAGCTGAGTGTAGTTGGAATGGGTAAGCACTTCATTCTCCTGCATGACCTCGATTATTTTCTTGCCCAACCTGGGAAGAGAAAAATTATAGTGTTGAGGAAAGGATAATGAGTATTCTAAAAAAATAACCGACAAATAAGCAAAATACATACTCTTGAATTTCAGGGTCTTTAGAGTGAACAATGTTGTAGACATGGGAAGCCACAAAGGACTTGACTTGTACGTTCGGATCCTGGGTAAGGATCTTTTTCACAACTTCTATGTCGCTTGCCTCAGGCTTTTTCATCAAAATGAGATATGCGGCCAGTCTTTTCTGAACAGCACCTTTGCCATAAAGGGCAACTCTCTGGATGTTGGAACGGATCTGAGGAAAAAGATTTTGGAGTTTTGATATTCTTATTAAAATATTTCCATAGAACCTAAGACCTAAATCTGCCATATTTGCAGTAGAACACAATTGGTTGTTTTTTAAGGAAATTCATAATATCGGGTGACACCTACATCAGGAGTCACAGACATGCGTCTGAAAGCCTGGATAGCAGCCAGCTGGACTGACAGAGTGGTGGTAGGCTGTCTCATGCACTTGAGCAGCATGTTTTTAATGTTTGGATCAACTGCTTCCATAGCCTCGCCCATGTTTCCAACAACCTAATTAAGGCAGATTGAAATAAGAGATTATTTTCTGGAATGTATGAATTGGGAAAAGGTTTGAGAGGGAAGATGCTCAAGAATACACACCCTTAGGGTCAGGTAGGTCAGTTCCTTCTCTCCAGCACAGTCAGCACCAAGGATGGAGGTGAAAAAGTTGTATACCTCAAGAATCTCAGGGGTGAGCTTACCCTCAGCTTCGAAGTGCCTAGAAAATTAATATACCACACACATGTACATATATTTTGGATTTGTAAAGCAAGACCAGCATAGCCAGGTACCAGGTTTGGATGCTGGTGTGCTTGTCGCCTAACCAGCTTAAACAGAAAGACTACTTGCTTGGTCAACCAACTTCGCTAGAAAGACCATATCGGTCAACCATCTTAAATTTTATTTGGTTTTATTTGTGAGTGCTTCTCACTAGGTTCCTAGGAAGAATTTACTCACCTTCTTACGACATTGCTGAGAGCATACATGATTGGTTTGCTCTTCTTGGTCTGGGCAATCTCAAGTACGTCTTTCACCAGGAGGCCAGTTGGGCTGTGCATCATTCCCAGAGCATAGACTGCGGCATCTACCTCAATGGCATCGGGTTCCATCGTCTTCAGGATACTGAGCATGGAACTTACACACTCTGGGGTGCCACACTGGGTCAGGGCCTGCCAGGTCAAGAATTTGTCCTCCTCAACCATTTGAGCGGTTGCCTCTTTCAGAACTTCAACTTCCAGGCTGCGGAGCTCAGATACCAGCTTCTGGAAGGTGCTGGCCCTCTGGTTGTGGTGTTCATGCATGGTTTTCAGGTCTCTGAACAACATCATCAAAGCATCAGAGGTCTGGATTCTAGCTTTTTCTTCCACAGCTTCCAGTGCCAAGGATTTGCTGTCAATAGAATCTGTATAAAAGATGGAAGATGATGTGATATGCAGTTTATATGTTAGGAATTCTTATAGTGAAATTGATGAAAAATCCCTAACCAATAGATTTACATAGAAAGAGAAAAACTTACTGATAGCAAAAACTCTGTCGTTGATCTTGCTGGTTCCTTGAAGAGTTAGGGTTTGCTTCACAAGCGAAGAGATACCATACTCTTTCCTGCAGAGAGAGAATGGAAATTTAATTGACATATATTCAATTTATAAACCCAAATTGAATTTGCAAATGTCAGTATGACCCACTGGTAAGAGAAGGGAAGGAAGATGTGTTTCTCCATGCATGCAGCTGAAGTCATGTGCTGTTTCTGGTTGTCAAACTTGTATGTGCAGGACTGGGTGCTGTCAATCAGCTTGGACAGAGGGTATTGCTGTGGACAAACAGATATAGCTTAAAAAATATCATGTTATATAATTAAAATATTTTATTGTTATTTGTTTTTGGGTCAGGAGGCATAGACCAATCTAAGCCATCTATGTGATATTATGCATTTGACAATTTTGATTAATGATAACTTGCCCAATCCCTAACCAACTGTTTAAATATATTTAGTAATAAGTTTAATAGGTTTATCCCCTTTGCCAACTGCCAAAAATCCAGGCTAAAGTCTTATAATCTAATAATGAGATTATGAGCATCAAAGTTTGATTTCGATATTACAGATATCAAGGTTATGTTTTCACAAAATGTTCTTTAAATTATGTTGGACGTTTATATGTAGAAAATAGTAAATTACAAAATATGACTTGCTGAGTTGTCCCAGGCCGGGTTCACATATAAAGTTTAATGCTGTGTTAATGCCTTACCAAACCAGTGACAATTGCAAGAGGGCTAGAGTGGCTTCTTTGGGTTTTGAAAAGATCACATCCTGACAGATCCCTGGTGATGGTGACATCAGTGGCAATATCTTCCTTGTTATTGACCTTGACCTCAGTGGCACAGATTCCATGGACAGTTGCCTAAATTAATGAAATAACAAAAGGGAAATCAAGAAGAGCAAACATTTTAAGAAAGACCTAAAAATCTACTTTCACTTATTAAATAGGTACTTATCGATTATCTTGCATTACACAAAAGATTTTGCACTATTTGGATCTGACAGTTAAATCCAAACACTGACAGTATTTAATTAGGGACAATGTACAGGTAATGTTATCGTATTATGAAGTTTGCATGGGTCAAGATGTTCTTGAGTGGAATTTATTATTCCCGATAAGAATATGATCTTATCTGCTCAGTTATTAAGCTGGTGCTAATATTGGCATTACATAAGATGCAAATTAAGTTAATCTGACCTGTACAATGTTTGATAAAGCATATATACCATTATAGATTAAGACTTATAAAAAAAGATAACGTTGGTTTTGTACCATGTCTTTGGTCTGCTCTTTCTCCATGACAGGCACAACCAGAGTGGAGATTATACCCCTCTTGAAGTTTAGGATGTTGGTATCCTCACCATCGGAGTAAAGTGTCACATCGGTCTCACCTTCAACTACGAACTTCAGTACATTCCTTTTCAAAGACAAAAATTGCTGTTAAACCCATGCGTGGTTGTTGTAAATTGTGGCTTAAGGACGAATTCAGATCACTTTTAATATCAGTTTATTTTAAAATGGAGACTTAAAGTCTCACTGTCCACAAAAAACAATGATTGTATGGCTAAAATCCTGTGAAATGTTGGATTTAGGTTTGGAATAAAGAAGCACTCCTCTGGATATTGCAGTATCCCTTCTAGCCAGAACCCTATTAGTGTGATGTGGCAGTGTGGACATTTTATATTTGTTTACAACCGTTCTTAACACAACAGCAAACTTTATCATGTTTAAAATGCTGGTATTTGTTGGGAAATTATGAGACAGTGTGAATCCAGCCTGAAAAATCTTCACTTTAAAATTTAATTTCTACAGGTTGCTTGCGCTTCTGAGTTGCTGTAGTCATTTTAAACATACTTAATTTTCAAACAGATTTGCAAATCTAGAGTTATCAGCTTTAAGTTACTGTGAAGTAACCGTTAAACATACTTCTCCATGGCAGTTTGGAAGTTCTGGGCATCAGCAACAGGTTCATAGATGGGCGTCCCATCCGAACTCACATCTATTATCTCAGACAGAGAGCACTCGCTGGTACGGAGCTGAAAGCTGCATGCCTGAGGTACATCAATCTCAACCTAGATCAGATAGTTTAGATTTATTATTAACAGGAAGGAAATCTAGTACTACAAAAACATGTAGACCAGTCGTGTATACACTGTAAAAAATGTTGGGTTATTTTCAACCCAGCGTTGGGTCAAAAAAGGAAAAACCAAGGCGTTCAGAAGCTTGAAGTGTGACTTTTAAATGTAATTGTACCTTGCAGGAGACTTTAGGGCCATTCTTGAGAGGGGTTGTCCCTTTGACACCATTCTGGATCTCTGCTTCATACTTATATGTATATTTTTTGTAGATCTTAAATCTTTTAGATACTGAAGAGAAAAAATACACAAGTTAAATGCAACAATGAAATATCTGAAACATTATAATCATTTATTTTTTAAAGTATTATCTTGTTTTGTTTTTTAAGAAAAAATCCCTTAACATATTAAAAGCAAGTTTAATCTATTAAGGAACGAAAATGTCAGATATCTGTTCAGAGAATATGTCTTTAACATTATTGTATTATGTCTCGTAACACTGTGAATATTGTTATTAGGTACGTTTATCTTGATTTAATATGGTTTTAAGTATGCAGTGACGCATCATATAAACTGTATCACATTGTATTGTATTATCTAATCACAATAGGTATTAAGACATTTGGACTCTGACATCTTGACTCAGAGTACATGACAGGCCTAGTTGATGTAATTTATTGCAGGTCCAAAGTAACTGACAACAACAAAGGTACAATAAGTCCAGTAGGTAAAGGGTAAAAATACAAAGTATGGGTGCTTTTATATGTTTGAAAGTCTGGGTTTATAATACAGATAACATTAATAAAACATTAATAGAAAATGTAATTAAACTTACGATGACATTCTGGATGAGAATTAGACTCAGTTTCTTGCTCTGCAGGTGACAGAAAAGTATTTTACAATATATTTGTTTTTTATTATTAAAACTAAAGTAAATAATAAATACAAATTTAAATAAATGTGTAATACGCCTGACCACAAACACAAAATGCTGAGATTAAATCTTAGTAAAATGGCAAAATAATATGCAATAAAAATGAAACAGGATGGAGTGTTTTTGTTATATCTACAGAGCAGAATGTAATATGATACTCACGGGCCAAGGCACAAGTGCCAAGTAGCAGCACCAGACAGAGCTTCAAGTTGCCCATGTTGGGTCAGAAGAAGCTCAAGGACTAAAGCGAGTCCTCCTCCAGACAGAGACTGATGCAGCTCCTATATCAACACCTTTTATACTCAGACATCTTGGGGGGTTAAACAAAGGTTGCAACAGGTTCAAAGTTCCACCAGCCAGTGTGGCAGGCCAAAGGCAAAGACTGTTTCATAAACAACACCCAAGACTTGCCCGTCAGCAATGGGACTGATGAAACTCACTGATTGCATCGGGCCGACAGCAGCTATAGCCTTTAGTACCCCTGCTTGATTGATTTTTGTTGTCTTTCACGTAAAATCTGGCAAAGGCCAAAGGTTGTTTTTCGGGATGTAGACCAGAAAAGTACATTTTGTTAAGGTTTTTAGATAAAAAAAATCTATTTACTGGATATTCTCAAACAATTTTGAACAAAGAAAATCATCATGGTTGATATATAAATAAATACATGCATCTTTCACATCTGAACAGACGATAAAGCACACAGCAGGATAGATTATATCATAATAACACATCAAAGGGCTGATGGGTTTTGAAATGTCTGCAGAGCAAAATTGTGTTTGCCCTGCATATTAATAAAATATTTATCAAATTAAAACAAAAAAGGTTTTGCAATTAAGACTTTATATAATTTATTAAGACAAATATCCTGTTCAAAAAATTTGTTTTTTCAACTCTTCAACCGAGATTATATTCAGAAAGTAGCGCGGTCTCTTAGGAGTACCTTCTTGCTTTTCTTCAAACAACTACTGCATGATAAAGATATTAAGGACTCAAGTTTTTATTGCAGTTTGATACAGTGAATTAAAAAGAGCCAGTTGGGCTACTATGGAAGCTGTGTAAAGATATTCACAGAAGCCACGTAAAGAGATGTTCGCATCATATACTAGAGTGGTTCTCAAACTTTTTCAGCGGGCGGCCCCCCTTGAGTACAGTGCATTAATTTGCGGCCCCCCCAAAGAAAATTTATGACAATGTTGTTCTAAAACATAACATCTTAATTAAACAAAACATGTTAAAATATACAAAGTAGTGCTGTTGGTGAGTAGCCTTATTTTTTAGATTTTATTACACAGAATTCATGATAAATTAATGTATTTTATAAAATGTCATAAAACCCTCTAGCACCATCTCCCGGCTCCCAGTTTGAGAACCACTGATATACTACATCATATTATATTATAGAACAGCTGGAGCACTGCAGCAGCACTGACCAATCAGCATTCAGGATCTCTTTATTTGAAAAAGAAACCTTAACTTAAATCATTTTCCAGAATATGTGATACATACAGTATATGAGTCATGTTCTAATCTGAATTATTTTCACAGAACATGTCTTTCCCAATTTACAACCCTTATCATGTGAAACCAAGTCAGTGTGCAAAAGTTCACAGAACATTTAGGATCCCAGATGGACTGTGTTCAGAATTATCTATCCCAAATGATCTCCTGTATCATTAGAACAGCACCTGGATCTTGTAAGTAGGAAAGAAAACTGGTTGCTTGGTTTGAGTGATTTTTAATGTAAAGACTAAAAAATTGTTTTTAGCCTGGTGGTAAATCCTTAAAAATGATGGTCGGGATAACTATTTTAAAGCAAAATGTTTAATTTGGGTTGGGTTTTACGTCTGACAATGTCTGATTAAATGAAATTGTCAACTTGCTCATCCATACTGAAATCCATGAGGTAATCAAAGTAGTCATAGAGATTTCAGACGTGTTGCTCTCATTATTTGTGTGAGATCACTCAGAGAAGAGATAACTTAATCAGAGTACAACATATGCACAGTTACATAAGACTGAAGATTAAAAACGCTTCAATTGCTTTAAGTTTTTTAAAGGGACAGAAAATAAAAGGTCCACCCTGCAAAAAGTGACTTTCTTACTAAGTATTTTTGTCTTGTTTTCAGCAAAAATATCTAAAAATCCTTAAATTAAGATGTATTTTCTTGATAAGCAAAATGACCTACGAAAATAAGTCTAGGTTTTAGACAAAAAATATAAAATTTAAGTGAAATTGTGCTTAAAACAAGCAAAAAATCTGCCAATGGAATAAGAAAAAAATTCTTGAAATAAGTGTTTATGAAAAAGTTAACTTTTTTATATTTTTACCGAAAACAAAACAAAAATACTAAATAAGAAAGTCATTTTTTGCAGTGTTCAGTGACATATACTAAAAGTAAAACAGAATTTATCTGAAATGTAACAAGAAGTTTTAATCAGGAAATTTTTATCTTCAAAAGCTTTTCTACAGAAAACAAGTAAAATTGGCATATTCCTGAATTTAATGAAAAATGTCTACAACACTGAAAATAGCTGGGTTATATTTAACCCATAATGAGAAAATATTGGATAGAACACATGTTGGGTTAAAAATCCCATACATCATCTCATTACTCTCCGGACATGCATTGCAATGGGCAAAATCGGTTTGGGACCAAAAACGGAGAGTTTCATATCCAAATTGATTCACATCTTACAACAACTATGTGCATGCACTGGATGAACCTGCTGTAAAATCACCTCCCACCACAACATCTGTCGCCCCTCCGACACCAGAACCTATGCAAGTGGATTCATGCCATCTGTCTCACGTGGAACGACAAAAGTGTATACAGAATAAGCTGTGCCTCTACTGTGTTTCCAAGAGGAACCATTCAACCATCCAGAAGTAAGTACCATCCAACTTCAACAAGTGATTGCCACATTAGCTCATACTATTGTATCGTTGACTACGTCCCAACCATGTGTTGCAGCACAAGCCTTAATCCACACCGGATCTGCAGAAAATGTTGTCTCCCTCAAACTTCCAGCTTCTTTTTTTGTGGATGGAGGCTTGAGATGTGCATTGGCTATAGCAACCTGAACACCCGCACTGTTAAGTTCTGTTATCCACTTCCTCTGGTCCCATCTTCCTTAAAACAGTTACAGGGAGCCCGCATCTTCACTAAGCTAGACCTGCGGAGTGCATATAACCCCGTCAGAATATGGATGGGAGATAAGTGAAAGAGTGCATTCATAACCCCTGCTGGCCATTATGAATATCTAGTAATGCCTTATGGCCTGTTTAACTTGCCTTCCATGATCCAATCCTTTATGACTGAGGTATTTCAGGAGTTACTCCACCACTTTGTCATTATCTACATTTATAATATTCTCATTAACAATTGCCAACACGTAACCCAAGTCTTCCAGAAATTAAGAGATCACCACAGTCCATCACCATCAAAGATATCCAAAGCTTTCTGGGATTTGCCATTTTCTACTGATATTTTATCTTCAACTACATTTCAATCAGTTTTCCACTCACATTATTACTGAAAGACAAGATCATGTTTCTATCCTGGATTCCTCTTGCCACAAAATCTTTTTAACACCTTAAAGAACCCTTTTGTTCACAGTGAAAGTGGATGCTTCTATGAGCGGGGTTGGAGGCTTGTTGTCCCAGTGGCAGGGTTATCTTTCTGTACTCTATCCATGTGCCTTCTTCTCCAAGAAACGGTCTCTGGCAAAGGGAAATGACAATATCAGAAATCTTGAGCTGCTGGCAGTCAAACTCAGTCAAAGCCAGTTCAGTCTGCACCATTTCACACACTCCAAAACAACTCCCTACAGGTAAACTAATTTCGTTACCCATTCCTAACCATCCATGGTCTTACTTAAGCATAGACTTTGCCACAGATCTCCCACAATCCACCTTATACACATGCTTTCTGGTGGTTGTGAGCTGATTCTTTAAAGCCTGCAAACTCATTCCCCTGAAAAAGTTACCAACAGCTCTAGAAACAGTAGAAGCCATTTTCCACCAAGCCTTTTGTCACTTTTGCTTACCAGAAGACATTGTCTTTGTGGACCACAATTTATCTCCCATTTCTGGCACTCCTTTATCCAGCATTTACCTAGCATTTCCATCAGCCTTTCATCTGGATATCACCCACAAACCAACGACCAGGCTGAACATAAGGTCCAGGAAAGCAGGAAATATACTGTGACTAACATCAACAGGACTGAAGACGTTTCCTTTCCTGGGCTGAGTATGCACAGGAATCCCTTTAACCATCCACCACTGGATTAACTTCTTTCCAATGCATAATCTGTTACCAGCCTCCCCTGTTTCCCTGGTCAGGGGAGTAATCAGATGTCCCAGCCAAGAACCACTGGTTCCGAGAGAGCAAGCACACTTTCATCTCCAACATGCCATCTGGAGACACAAGAGCCAGGCTGACACAAAAGATCTGCCACTCCCATTTACTATCCAGGATAGAAGGTCTGGTTCTCAACCAAGGATATTTGTCTTCATCTCCCGTGCCACAAGTTGTGTCCCCACTATATAGGTTCATTTGCTATAAAGTGGCAAATAAACAAGGTCACCTACCATTTGGCACTATCGGCAAAGTATTGCATATCACCCACATTTTACGTATCACTTTTTAAACCTTTCACTGATCCTCTTGTGCCTTCCTCCACTGAGTCTATCACTGAGTCATCTACCATGTTGAAACCATCCTGGACTCCCGACAACACACAACATGTGCCATCACACAACATGTGCCTTCTCAAAGACCTTGTAGACTGGCAAGGCTATAGTCCCAAAAAAGATCATGAGTGATGACATCTTATACCTGTCTCTCCTCACAGACTTCTACACCAGCCACCCAGAATGTCCAGCTCCTAGGGGCAAGGCCGTCCCTGTTGTTGCCATCTCACGTGAGACTTGATTATTGTTTTGTTTCATTATTGCATAATCTTATAAAAAATTTTGCCCAAAAACTGTAAACCTAACTAATAACATTTTTAAATATTGTTAAGACAAGTGGTTTACACAGACTTCAGGGTGTACACACTTTGGATGTGCATATACACAAAACTTCTCAGACAGTGCATAAGTGGCAGATTGAAATCTTTTTTGCATTTTCTTTTTTAAATTTTTTTTATTGACAAGGCATAAAACTTATGATAACCTTTCGTGAGAATGATGCAACACTGGCCAGATGGGGCAAGGGACGTTCAACTGTCCGGAGCATCATACATGCTGACACCAGGCCATCTGCCACTCCTTATTTTCGAATCCTATTATATAAACTTTTTCAAACAAATACTTCATTCAATCAACATAAATTGAAGGTAAACCCATAACAAATGTGTACATATTCTATTACAGGTTACAAGTACCAGCACTACTTGAATAAAAGTCTCTGATTTTAACTAACTACCAAGTACTTATTAAACTACCAGGATCAAGGCTCAAGGACTTAAGTCTCAGTTACGTTCAAGCTAGGGCTTTAAAGGGACATAAGTGAAACAAAGCAGTTAAACAGTTTTTTTATATATTTAAAAGCAATAAAACATGTGTTATTCAAAACAGATGATTAAAAGGACAATTAGATGATAAACCTATATAGATTGATAAAACATTTACAGTTACAGTACAAAAACATATTTGTGATATGGCAAGAAAACAGGGCAGTGTAATATAAAATATCGTATCTTAGCACTTATCTTGTTGTTGCCTGTTTAGGATGAATTGCTTTATTATTTTCTAAGTCCCTTTAATGATAAAAGCACCTGCTAGTGCCTGAATGTAGTAAATAGGATAGCATAGTAACATACCTTAAATTTGATTTATATTACAGTATTTCAAGGTAAACAACCTGTGCTCTTATCACATACTTTTCATGTGTTTTATATTAAATTAGGGACCGGTTATGAAAATGTAACAATATTTTATTGATTTTATTTTTATTTAGTATATTTATTGTACTATACAGTAAATTATTGAAACCAGTTGAGAAAATGTTATTGTGCCTTTCATTCAGAAAAACACTGCTTTCACATGTCTTTAGAGGACAGTCTTTGCACCCCCCACCCCCCCTAATGGTGGACCTGATGATGTACTGCAATAAGTTCCAGTATATTTTTTAAAACAATTTTCCTTGATTAAACTAGGTAATTGCTCATAGCTTATTTACAGGGTTTTAGCCAGCAATTGTACAATAATACACAGTCCCTTACAATATTACATTGAAAAATATCATTGCTTGTTATTTGTCTTAAATTTTAGGTCATGTAGTGCACTCTGCAAAACTGACAAAAAGTTTTTGTTCTGTTAAACCAATTTTTAATATGTATGTACTTTTTTTCTCAGTGTAAAATATATTTCCTCTAATACCATCTAGCAAAACAATTATATCTCTTTACTGGTATTCACACTGACAAAAACTGAAAAAAACAATATTGCACAACAATTGAGCTGTGATTACATCAGACATCAGACATTTTATGGAGCTGAGGAACTTGTGATAAGACTTTGAATCAGGATAACTCATGCTCATGTTTATTGACTTTCAGTATAAGACCACTGTACTTTTCAAAACATATTTTTGGCACCCTCCCTATAGTGTAACTTAATGGATGAGGAGTTCAGATAAACTAAATGTTTTTGGTTACTGAATATAATGATATTACCATGTGGTGCTATAGAGATACAGTTTGATGGCATAATATCTTGTCCAATTTCTATAAAATCCCATCTGTCCATGACAACAAAGGCAAGGCGAGGGAGGCGGAGGTGGATGGGTGTTGACACTTAATATAAAAATGTGCATGTTGCATTTCTATGCTGGGCAGTTGTATGACCTTTTGAGGTCACTTTACAGTACATATCACCACAAGGTGATGCTGTTTTTCCAACAACCATAGAGAAAAACTCTAGTCAAATGTTTAAATCAGGGATGGGCAACTTCGGTCCTGGAGCGGCTGAACACACCTGAAGCAGTTAATTAAGGTCTTACTATGCATACTAGAAACTTTTAGGAAGGTGTGCTGAGGCAAGTTGGAGCTAAACTCTGCAGGACACCGGCCCTCCAGGACCGAAGTTGCCCATCCCTGGTTTAAATATTATGTGGGGATCTGAAACAGATCACTACTGGAAATAAGTTGGAGACTGCTTTGGTTTAATGGGGATTTTTTTCATTGTAGGGTGGTTATGTTCACACACTGCCAATGCACACTTATGTCCAAACACCTTGCAAAAGTGGATTCGCTGTTTGAGCTCTTCGGATCGCATAATTCAGTGGAAAATGTATAGAAATCTTATTCAGTATGATAAAATTTTTTACTAACATGTGATAATTAATCATTATTTGTCCAAATATGTGCACTATTTTACTAATAACCTGGCAGATTCTGTATATTTTATGTATTTCAACACAAATAAACTGGAGAAGATGAGAATGAATGTTTTATTGATGATTTCTATTCAAAAGAATACACTCCTTGCATAAATTAAGAAACTAATGTCACTGCAAACCAGTTTAATCATAAAGTTTAAATAGTGTTTAAATATCGAAGCTGGAGTCTTGTGATGCTGAGTTTGTCCAGATCAAGTGAGATTGTGATATTTTGACGAGTAATTAATTTTGAACGACAATAATCCGGGATCACCAGTGATCCCTGCCACTCAAGGGGTTGAATTTTTACAGGCGGTGATAAAGTTCTTTTTTAGTAAACACAGCAAACACTTGAAGCGAAAACTATCATTAACTTGTTCAGAAAATTGAAATAGTCTGTGAGGTGGGGCCACGGGTTGTCACATTCCTGGGATAAACCTGCTGCTTCTTCATCCACTGTTTCCTCCATGGTTTCGTCTTTTGGCGGAAAGCTGAAGGTGATTGCTGATAGGCTGTCCCAATCAGTGGCACCTGCACAATCCAATCACGTTTGAGAGGGAAACCACAAATTGAGCGTTTCTGAGATTTTTCCTTTTTCCTTTTTTTTAAGTAACGGGTACTTATGGTTATGGATAATGTAGTGGAGTAAAGAGTACAATATTTACCTCTCAAATGTACTTGAGTAAAGTCATGAGTACTCCTCAAAAATAATACTCGAGTGAAGTACAGAACCCTCAAAATTGTACTTAAGTACTGTACTTAAGTAAATGTACTCCGTTACTGTCCGGCTCTGGATTTTTGAAGTTTTATGTGCATATTTGCCTATAGTACATTTATATTGACATTAAGTCCAGTCGTCTCAAACTACCATCTGCTGTCCAAAATATATAATTATCTGGCCTGCAGAAAGAGTTTCATTTACTTTCATATTTATATATGATTATTGATGTAAATGTTTAAGTGGGTGTTTTCAGTTGCATCCAAAAACATCTTCCGGCGAGTAAAACAGAATGCATAATTGGATTTTATTGCTCATCTGCACCTCACGTCATGTCGTTTATTGAAGTATTTCTAATATATCATTATGTTGCTTGCTATGCAGTTACACATAGCAGTAGCCTAATATACATTTTTACAGAGATGGAACTAAAGTCAAGTCTGTGCACTTACGTAAACAATAAGGTACGAAAGGCTTTGCTGCTGTATCGTGAATAAGTAGCAGCTGAAGGGTGTTGTTAGGCACGACGCAAAGCTGAGTTTTTATAAAACGGTTACCAATATTAAAGTAAAAAAAATGGATTAGTGTAACTTAATGAAGTTAAATCAATAAAAGCATTCCTTCCGCTAGAAAAAATAGTCCCTGACCGTGAACAACAACGTTTCATGTGTAAAATGCATGAAAGCTAAAACAACAACAACAAACCGTTCTCAAACTGATACGTGTGGTTGCCAAGGGTCATCATCATCATTTCATCATCATTTTTTTTTATTTGAGTATCTAGTTACATAAAAATCAACATAATAACAAATTTCATAACAATACAAGTAAGGAGAAAAAAGGGTGTTGCTATGAGTCTGATTTCAAATATCAGGCAATGTGAGTTTTACAAAGCCAATAGCACAGCCTAAGGGATTGATGACAGACATCATGAAGAAGAGAGCAATGTAATCAAATTAGGGAATCAACTGATTACATTTAACCTCCAAGACAAAAGCAGTAATGCCATTTTTATCAATTATTAAAGGAAATGTTTGATTGGATAGTAGGAAACAGATAAAGACAATGCCCATTTTCATTTTTGATTAATTTTAAAGACTTATCTGTAAACCTAATTGAGTTATCATAAACGACTGGTTTAGGATTAAAACTTCTGGTTATTTGTTAAAGTACTAGTAAAGCTTATTGTCAAAGACTGTAATCCAACTGAAAAGCGAGGCGTTCGGCACGCATAAACATTGTGCAAAACACTTACTCATAGAAAACAATTTAAAAAAGGCACCTGCCACTGCCAGAAACGCATTCTGTGTGATCCGCCCTTAGGTGCGCGTTTCACAGAAAAATAATCAACACCTGGGGAACATTTCTCTACCAATCAGAATAAAGCCTTCAACAACCCTGTGGTATAAAATAAAATAAACTCAACCGAACTTTAGCTTCAACTGAATAATGACGCTATTGTCTTTTATAGATCTGTTTTACAGCAGATTTTTAATTACTCTCAGTTGTTTCTGAACTTTGCATCATGTAATTTGCATTTATTTTTCTGATTGTTAATGTGAAGCTGCTTTTCTATATAGGCGGCTGCATATATGAAAAAAAACACCTAACCCTAAAAAAAATTCTAACAAAAGGTTTCTCAGCTGTTTTTTGTAGTATTAGGTGTCTCTAATAACATACTTAAAGTTTACCAAAGTTTGACCACTAGAACGGTGTAATTTTCAAGATGGCATCCAAGACAGGCAGGAAGCCCTTAAAATATCCTAACTCCTTCATTATTTGACCTAGCCAAGTAATCTTGGTGTCTAACCCCATGATTTATGGGTCTATGAAGCCATTGGACTTGTCAAAATTTCACTGACATGATTATATACTTATGGAATACATGATTTTGTGAGATTACTGTAAGGTTTTATATTTGTTTGGGGTGAACCAGAGATGTAAACGATGTAGCCTATGCCATGTAACGCCTACTCAATGGGCCCTATCTTGCAGCCAGCGCAATTGACTTTGTCAGTGACGCATGTATCATTCGTATTTTGCACCAGCGCACAGCGGGTTTTTCCCTCCACAGACGCACATCGGCAAACTAGGGAATGAACTTGCGCTCCCTGGGCGGTTCAGCGCAAAAAAGGAGGCGTGTTCCGGCGCAAACCATCTCTTATGCTATTTTGCAGTTTCAAAAAACAATTGCGCCACTGACCAGAAAAAAAAGTTTAAAGTCAGTGGCGCGTTGCGCGTTGTTCATTATGCTATTTTAAGGGCGCATGCTTGACCATAATGTATAGCGTGCACAACGCTCATACACTTTGCTTATCTAATCTACACAGATGCAACAGTTATTTTTGTAAATCATAAATTTTTACACAAAAAAATATTAATACACGAGATAAGGGGAATCATAGTGGTGAGCATTGTGGTGATAGTTTTTATTTATTTTGTGTGGCTGCGTTAAAAAATTCTCATGCAAATAACGATTGAAATATTTTCATACGTTTGTTGTGTGGCTGTATTACGTTTATTTTATGTAAATAATAATTAAAATGTTTTCATAAGAAACCTTAATGTATATGAACTGGATTTGTAAGAGTACTTTGGGGTTGGACCTTGCTTGCGTTTCTTGGGTCCGATTTCAAAGCCCCCAAACCCTTTCAGCGGTGAGGTGACGCAGCGATGTCCTCTGCTGGCGTCAGGTCATATGTGTAGGCAGATCCACCTCCTGTTACATGGTGTGCCCGATTTATGCAGGCAAGCTTGGGATTCCCCTGTCTCCTGACATCATTGTAGTGCTTGGCGCAACGATGGGGATGCCAGCTGATGAGACTATGGCTATATTTCCTCTCATGCCTTTTTAACCTACGCTGGTTTGGGCAGGTTTATCCTATCCCCATACAAAACAACTTCTCTGTCTTTGACTGCTCTTACAAGAACGGGGGTCTCCTCGGCTGTGAACCGCTCCTGGCGTACGCCTGGTAAATCCGTCATAATAATAGCAACCCGCCATGGAACTTGCACCCTTGCGTTTAAAGGGAATGTTGGATAGCGTTCTGATTGGTTTATTTGACGTTACGCCCAAACCACACCTATGAATAATGAACCTACTTCAGACCAACCCCTTATTGATTTGCGCTCGGCGCAAGAGTTATTTCTCACGCCGGGAAAATAGCAACAGCGCCCAAGATCCGCCCACAAACTCACTTGCGCTTTGCGCTTCGTACTTGCGTTTCAGATCGTTACAATAGGGCCCAATATGTGTTTTTAGACACATACCCTTTTCTTGCTAAAATACAGACTTGACATTAAACGTAAAATGTATTGCACCAAAAATTAACTTAAATTGGAGTTGTGTAACTTTGATCACAAACAACTCTGAATTAGCCCAAACAGAGGCCTGGATGTGAGCCCTCTAAAATGGTTATTCATTTCAATTTGAATAAGATATTAAATATGTAATGCATCTTCTATAGATGTTTTTGAGTATAAAAGTGGCATTATACTAAACCTAACAAAACTAAATTCACAATTGTTAGCAATTAAGAAGACGATGGAAGAGAATACTGACACTTGATATTGCTTGTCTCATTGAAATGTTGTTGGCAGCACAGTGTATTCCATTTTGTTCAAACAGAATACATCCTTGACTACTTAAACCACACACCCCCACCCAGATTTGGGGATGGAAACTGGTGGACAACCAGGATGAAGCTTTCCAGCTCACTTTTGGGGGCTTTTACTGGGTACAGTACATAGTGCACAATACTTTCTTAGTACATCCTTGGTTGAGGTTCCAAGCAAGCTGAGCTCATACTAAAACATGATGTGAAAGCACTGTAAAACACTGATTGGTCTAAGAGAATCATCATTACCAGCGTCATTGCTTAATGCAAGATTAGTTTTACTATAGGAGCTGATGGTGGACATGTGGTGCTTTCAAACTTCCGGTGACCCAAGTTTGATTCACGGTTTGTGGTCCTTTGCCAATCCCATACCCTCTCTCCTCCCTGTACGTTCCTGTCCTCTCCTCTATCCTCTGTTTAAATAAAGGCAAAAAGGCCAAAATATATAACTTTAAAAAGTTATATTTTGAAATATAACTTGAACCTTTAACCGCACCCCACTTTCATCTGACTTAATGGCTGAAGATTTTGCTTTTTTCTTTGTGAAAAAAACTAACACTATCAGAAGTCCGTGCTCTGCGCTGCCACCTCTTGTACATGCTCAAACTCCTGATGCATGCTCACTCCCCTCTTTTTCTCTTCTAGCGGAACCAGATGTTTCCACAATCTTTGTTTCTAAACACCTGGCTATCTGCCCGCAAGATCCCATTCCCACCCATCTCCTTTAGGCCATTCCTCCATTGGTTATACCTGTTCTCACCCACATTACCAATGCATCTCTTTCCACTGGTACATTCCCCACAGCATTCAAAAGATGCCCAGATAACACTGCTGAAGAAACACACAATTAATCTTGCATTGTTAGAAAACTACAGACTGGTCTCTCCTTGCCTTCATTGCCAAGACTCTTGATCATGTGGTTTTAGACCAGCTCTCCTCCTTCTTCACACAAAATAACCTCCTAGACAGCAACCAGTCTGGTTTCAAGAGCGGTCACTACACTGAAACTGCGCTGCTCTCAGTCATGGAAGCTCTAAGGCAGACAAGGGCAAATAATCTGTTCGGATCTATCTGCCACTGTTGAAATTGTCAATCTCCACATTCTCCTGTCCACCCTCAAGGCTATGGTTGTCTCTGGCATGGCGCTACTATGGTTCAGGTCTTACCTCTCAGGGAGGTCATTTAGAGTATCCTGGAGAGATGACATCTCTGAACCCCAACGTCTCAATACCGGGGTACCTCAAGGCTGAGTGCTTGGACCACTGCTTTTTTCTATGACATTGACATGACATTCCTAGGTTCTATAATTCAGAAACATGGCTTTTCCTACCTCTGCTATGCCACTCTGGATGAAGGATTATCATCTCCAGATGAACTTCGCAAAGACAAAACTGCTTGTCATATCATCTGCCCCTAAGATTCATCACAATCTTTTCATTCAACTTGGTTCTTTGACCATTACGCCTTTCAGTACAGCCAGAAATCTGGGTTTGGTCATTGATGGTCAGCTTAGTTTCACAGAGAATGTTGCCAGCACCGCCCGCTCTTGTTAATTCATCCTCTACAACATTAGTAAAGTTAAACCTTTTCTATCTGAGGATGCTAGACAAGTTCTAGTCCCAGGTTCTTGTCCTGTCCAGACTGGACTACTGCAGTGTGCTACTGGCCGGACTCCCAGCCAACACAACCAAACCCACTCTGAAGTGGTACTAAACTTAATAGAAAAGCTAACCAAGCCAAAGTAAAGTGAGCTGGCACGACCCAACTGGTGAGGTCTATGCAATGGAAAGACTGCTGCTCCAGAAAGCCTTTTGCAGATGATCCACTGTAGTTGCACAACTGTCTGCCGAACACAACAGTGCAGTTGGAGGACATATGGACTACTTGTGGACCATATCAAGTTGGGAATCGTGAGAATCACTATAATCAACCTCTATGGGAGAAAAAGTTTGACGACTAATGGTAAATCTAGTGAAGGTCACAGTGCAAAAACATATACAAAATAAACCAGAATAAGAGGAAGCAACTGAAAAAAAAAATAGAAAATATATGTATAAATAAGAAAAGTATTAAAAAGGCCAAAAATAAAACACATTATAAAACTTAAAAAATAAATAAATAAAAGGTGTTAATGGTACTGAGCCTTCACATGGCAGTCCTCTTTTGACTAATTTTACAGTACCACACAGTTCTAATGAATTTATTTTTTTATTGGAATCAAAAGAATGGTTATGAACTACAGAAACCACCAACACTAGGCAAAACAATATGGGAAAGGAGAAATATGCAATTACTTGTACTTGTTTTTCGCATAAATATGCTTGTATCCAGTTTCTTTAATATAAATTATTGTACTTGTAATCACTCATCTATTATTCAGATATGCTTATTAGAATATGGTCAAAACATGTATCCGGCACCAGTATTCCTGGCTTAGGGGGAATACAAG
This sequence comes from Paramisgurnus dabryanus, assembly GCF_030506205.2. NCBI lineage: Eukaryota > Metazoa > Chordata > Actinopteri > Cypriniformes > Cobitidae > Paramisgurnus > Paramisgurnus dabryanus. The sequence continues at coordinate 35,244,633 of NC_133348.1, forward strand.
GGAGTAATGGTCATTTTAAGGACCTGACGGCCGCTATTTTGAAAATGGGGCCTTTCTTATAATCAAACTTTGGTAAACTTTTAGTATGTTTTTAAGTACATCTGATACTACTGTAAACCACAGAGAAACCTTTTGTTAGAATTTTTTGGGGTCAAACCATATTGGCAGCTGACTAATACATAAAACATGGGAAAACAGGTTTATACAAATAGATGTATTGGGATACAGTATTACACAGTGTTATTGTGGAAAATAGGGATGCAGTCGTACACAAAAGTTATTTTTGTGCAAACAATAATTTCACAAAAAATTATTCTAATCGAACAAAAATTTATTAAAATTCATGTATTATTTACATCATTATCCAGAGCATTGCAGAAGGGTCTTAGACCACATTACTACTTAAGTGGACCATAAACGCATCTGAATCCAAAAGTCATGGACAGTGTGAATGTAACAAACACTCAGTCCTTTTTCACTTTACATCCTGGTCCTAAGCGAATCTGCGAGACGTTAGTTTTTGTTGACGTTTAAATTGTTTTCAAACAGATGGAGTGTAGCTAACTTCTACCCTCCCCCTCCCTTCCGTGCTTTCATGAACGCGCCCAACCCCCAACCCCAAATCCTTCTTGTCGTTTATTGGTTAGAATACTTTGTTATGGTTTCTGTTTGTAGGTTTGGCCACTGTGTTGTTATTGCCGTTTGTGAAGCCTGGGCTGTCTACAGAGATCGCGTTTTTTTACAGTTTGATCAGCGGACAGGCAGCAAGCAGATAGTGAGGGGATGTTTGCTGTATGTAACAAAAAATGTTTTATGGCCTAAAACGCGTCAATTCGCTTAGAGCGCCTTTAAAAGGGGGTTAATTTTTTACAGAGGGCTCAAGTGCAAAAACACAATAAGGATGCTTTTTCGAAAGAACTGCTGGGTTATTTTCAACTCAGCATTGGGTCAAAAAGGGATGAGCCCAGCCTCTTGAGTTGTAATGTTGCTTTAACCCAAATGCTGGGTTGTTTTAACTCATTGTTGGGTCAAATATAAACATTTCCTAGGTTAATTTAACCCTGGGCTTGTCCCTTTTCCAAAAACTTCTTTGGGTTTAAATTGGAAACTTTATTTTTAAAGTGAACTAGGAACTAGGCCATATTTGAACAACCCCAAATCAGAAAAAATTGGGACACTGTAGAAATTGTGTGTAAAAAGGAATGGAATAACTTAAACCTAAAGCTCATAAACTTATATTTTATTCACAATAGAATATAAATAACATATCCAATGTTGAAAGTAAGACATTATGAAATGTCATGCCAAATATTGGCTCCAGTTGGATTTCATGAGAGCTACACATTCCAAAAAAAGTTGGGACAGGTAGCAATAAGAGGCCAGGAAATTTTAATGTACATCTAAGGAACAGCTGAAGGACCCATTTGCAACTTATAAGGTCAATTATTGAGGTCAATTTAATGAAGGCAACAAAATGTCTTCGCACCACCCCAATTTTTATTTGAATTGCAAATATTTAAACTTAAAAAAAAAATTGTATATAAAATAATTAGAGGAACACATTTTTGCACTTAATTATATGTGACTGTTAGGAATGTGATTCTTCAACTCCCGAGAACTCTGACGTTGTACCAAGAGTTTGGAAATGTTGTCAGCGTTTCGACGACGTTTAAATTCTTTAGATTGTAAAATGCAGTCAACAAAGATGGCGACTGTGCTGTTGCATCTGCAGGGCCTTCCTCATGAATAAATTAACACGTAACACGATCAAAACCCTATCTAAATGGCAAAAATCTCTGAAAAGTGACAAGGTTGTCGCACAGAACTAAAATATTGTGCATATTAAACAGATAAAAAGACAAGTAACAGATTAATGGACATTTCTTTAATAGACGATTAATGTTTGTGCCCCCTCAGTTTGAAAGGAAAATGAGGCCTTTGCTTAGAACCATTGTTTATTAACAAAACAGGATGTGAATAAACCCACGGTCTGTCATGTCCTACTGGGAGTTTCATTCACAGACAAAGAAACAAGTATTTCCACTAGACAATCAGGAGAAGTATTTCCATTAGACCAGCTGGGGGAAAGGACTGTGTGTATTTCTGTACATCATTCACTTGTGACCCATGTTTCATAGTTTTAGTCAACAACTGTCCTTAACTGAAGACACAGTGTTTAGTTCATACGATTGCATTTGTTGTAAGACTTCAATTCAAACTCTCAAAACATAAATATATTACAAATGTTTGCGGACATAAATGCTTTTAATCCAAAGTGACTTATAATACATTAAATAGATTAAATACTTTCGTCTATCAGTATGCGTGTTCCTAGAATTGAATGGAAAAGGTGTGTCTTCAGTTGTGAGCATCAGATGATCAGGTCGAGGCTAAAAGCTCTGATCAAGACCCAATAAATATTTCAAGATTGTTGCTTCGACAATTCCATACACTTAAAAATTATATTTTTATTTTATTACTTTTTATGCATGAACCCTTTTTGTAACTATGAAAGGTTATCCTGGCCTATGACATCAGCCTGTGTAAACTTTTACTGTATGTTCTAATTCAATTTACAAAGGTGAGTGTGTACTAAAGCTTTTGAGATCCAAATGTTTGCTTTATACCAGTCTATTTGTACTTTGAAACAGAGCCCAGACATCAGTACAATGGGGTTCTTGGGATACTATTCTCACATACATATACATATACAAAGTAACAGACGTCCAGCAGCTCATTGCTCTGACATACAGAATCATTTAGCCAGTGATCAGATCCTTTCTTGCAGGAGCATGTTTTAGGGTATGACGTAATTTAAAAAGATCTCATTATTTGCTGTCAAGGGAAACACAATAATCACAAGCTTGTTTGTAGTAATATGCTGGAGGTGGTAATGATGTCACTGATCTCGTATCTGTATGTGGCAGTGACAGTCAAAGCCAGTTATAACAGTTTGGTAAAGACTCAAAAATAGGCCATATATTCACAGGATATTATTCATCCATTTATCATCGTTCTTGCTCAAGGGGAGGAATAATGAGGCCCAAATTCATTTGGATTCTTCCTTTGCAATCTTAATCTTTCTTTTTCGAATCAGTACCAAATGAGAGGTTAGCTACAGTTGTACAGTGTCACTTTCATATATACGAACATCATCCTGACGTGACAGTGAAGTTATAAATCATAAGTGTATTTGATACAAATGTTGCCGTGCTCTGACCATTGTGGTGAGTAAATTATTAGTGTTGAACCTGTATTTCCATCATCTATTTGATGAAAACATGCTCAAATGTATCATTCTGGAATTGTTAATAAAATATTAGGACAGTTTTGTTTGGGCGGTTTAGAGATCCAATCATGTTAGATAAACATCCCGGGTCACTAAAGACCCGAACATGTACTTATGATTGAAGAAACACTTAAGGGTTAATATGTAGCAACTAAATATTGAAGTCCTATATCAACATCTGTAAAAATCCAGTTACAAATAATGAAAATGTGTTACAAAATATCCTATCTTTTCTACTATTCAGTCATCAATGTATTTCTCCAATAAAGTCCATGTCTCACCTCACAATCAGACAGAAGATGCAATATCAATCCATTCCTTAATGTCCAGCCTCCTCTGCAGTTCTTTACAGTCAGTTCCCAAGCATGCGATGGGGGGGATTCATTGTCCTCCCCCCAGTTTGAAGCAATAAACATTACTCTGGACTGGTTCATGCCTGTGAAATGCTGAATCCTGGGAAGACAGTATGTTGAAAATTTGAAGAGAAAAGCCCCCCACACACACCACTGTCTCTTACCCTATTTCTCACAGCTGTCTAGTAACTCCACCTATCTCTTCTCAGCTTCATATACATACATATACTGTATGTAGATATAAAGCCTACAGAAAAGAGACAAATCTGTCAGTGCAACACAATTATAAGTTTATAAGATCTCTATCATTTAGATACACAGAGATCTAAACAGACAATGAAAACTGCAAAAACATTGAAATATAACAATTTACACTAAAAGGGTTTTAGTTTAAGCTCTGTATAATATTGCTGTTGTCATTACTTCAAAACATTAACGTAAGCTTTGATAAAAAAAAACATTTCGCCATAATTAACAGCTAAACGTTTTGATTTGCAATTGTAAAAAAAAGTAATATTATCATTTCAGCGGTTACTAGGCAATAAAACAATAAAGTTTCCTGATGCAGGTCCTGCTGTCACGTTTTCTTTAAAACAAGGACTCTTGTTTTAATATTTATCCATTAAAATTTTAGTGGCGGTTTTCCCAGACAAGGTTTAGATTAAGCCAGTACTATTTAAGTAGTTTTTATAAACATACTTTACAAAAAACATCTGTTATTTGCATCTTGAGACAAAACATGGCACATATGTTAAGATATGTCAGTGCAAGTTGTTTCTCATATGCATTTTGGTTTAGGACTAATCTTAAACCCTGTCCGGGAAACCACCCTATAGACTTTTAGCTCCTTTTCCCATAACTGTTTATCATTAGTTTTTTTTAAAGTGACCTTTTTCTAGTTTAGTTTTATTACTTTGTTATGTCTTTATATCCTCCCTCTTCCTCAGTTTATTATCAGTAGTAGTTTTTGTTTTGTACGCTTTAACTAAACTTTTACTGAGAAGTTCTGGTCCTTAGTGTTTATATTACTCTTGTGTCTTCACCATTATCATTAAAACCTGCAAGTGAATCCTATAGGCTACTTTTCTTTATTTTTAAAACTACAGTCATATATCTTATATTTTGGTACCTATAACTGAGGAAAGATAAAACCTACAATTTAAGTTGTCAATGTTTGTCTTACCAAATGATCTGCATTATCCAAGCTCCCACAAAAGCTCAAATGCCCTCTTTCAGTTTGCTAAAATAAAAACAGTGGTGAAAACGAATACATTAAGACAAATTTGACCCTGCCTGAAAAATCAGCTAGTCTTTTTTTGTGATTTACTCTTTTCTTCATAAACTCATTATATATAATGTAAATAACATTCTGTAAAAATATGATATATTACTAATTGTTGAGACTTTAGCCTAGATTTCACAAAGAGGGTCACAAAAAATAAGCCTATATTGTAAAACAAATAACAAGATTTACTATTATTCAGATATGTGAAATTAAATTAAAATATTACTTTTAATGAGTATAGACATTTCTTTGATGGTTTACAATTTTATTTTAACATGTAACAATTAAAAAAATACATTTATTATATTATCATTATTATTATCATTAATATTATATAACAAAAATATATTTTAAAAAGTAAAGGCAACTCATTAGGAAAACAACGACATCATGCCCATAAATGCAGTCAAGTCAGCTTACTATGATTTTAGACACGACCGTGCACTACGTCACGGTTTAACTTCCTCACTCTCACCGAAAACACACCTGAGCTCAGGTAAAACACACAGCAGACGAACGGGCACACAGACACAGCCTTCGTAAAAAAAGCGTTGTTTTGAGCTTATCTTTTCTGACTAAACAGGATGTTTCAATTTTGATTCAGTCTTAATAATTAAGTTTGATTTAAACTCCAGCTGAAGTGACTGACGTATCTTTGAGGACTTAACAAATACATCAGGATCCCCTCAGAAATGGCTTCGTGCTGTTTTGTTTTCGTCGTCTTGCTTCAGATCCTCGCTGTTTATGGCGAAGGTACGGAGAGCGACGCGTCTGGACATGAGAAGAAGTGTGAGAAAGAGTTCATTGCTGGTCGACAAGATTTTGTTCTGGATTCGGAAGACTCGATTAAACACGGGGCCACGTACCTGGACAACCCGAGCGTCAATCATATGAACGAATGTGTCGCCGCGTGCTGCAGTGATGCCAAGTGTAACGTTGCGCTTATTGAACAAGGACAAGATGAAGAATCTGTTACCAACTGCTTCCTCTTCAGCTGCTTATATAAGCAAAAATATGTCTGTAGATTTATCAAAAATTCCAGTTTTACGACTTACATACTGAAGTCCGTGTATGAGCATTACCTGAATCGACACACATCTGGTAAATATTAAAAAAGGGTGTTATCAACCTTTTATAAGAAGCCTATGAAATGAGGAGAGAAATATTTTATTAAATAAATATCCTTACATTACAATTGATATGTGCTTGCATACATTTTATGTGGAAGGGAGAAATACACGTTTTGCCAAAGCTTAGTTATTTAAACAATTGCATGACACAGAATTCTTGGGTCATAAGGAAATGCTTCTACCCTGAAAGTTTATTAGAGTAATTCAAATTAATTATTTATTTTTGAGGCCTGTTTGTCCCTGTGCTGAGGAATCAGTTTAATACAATTTTTGTTAAGGTAAAATAAAAAAAGAAACCAATATTTTCTTTCAAAAGGTTTAATGGTCTTTTGGTTCTTTTTGTTTAAATTCAAATATTGTGGCTAATGGCTAATACCAATTTGTCTTAGGGGACACAGCTAAAGTTTTCATAGTGAAAGACACCATCACACTTAAAAATAAGCGATGCCATAGAAGAACATCAAACCTTTTTATAATCTAAATAACCTTTTTTGAAACAGAAAGGTACTTGAGATGTTAATGATTCTTTATGGAACTATTCAGCAAAAATTGATTCCTCTATGTGGCATCATGAAGCACCTTTAGTAGTGTCAGACCCCATTTTTGTAGGGTTGCAGAAACATTCATTTTATTAAATGACTGCATGCTATCACACAATAACAATTATGTGTAAACCATTCTTTAGAAATGACTCAATGGCCGTTAAAGTTAAGCAATCATTGTTTTTGCCTCTAGATGAAACAGACAAACCTCCCATCGCCAATGCTGGGCCAGATGTGGTGGTGCAGCCTAAAGGGGAGGTCCTGCTAAATGGCATAGAGAGTTGGGATGATCAGAAAATCATAAGCTACTCATGGACCCTTGCCCAGGGAGATCCATCTGTCGTGATGGAGGTATCATGCTTTTGATATGATCAATGATTATTGGAGTGTTTCTGACGTGAAATTATGTTTCAGTTTAAGGTTATTATGCTGTTAAGATTAAATAAAGATGTAATGTACACTCTAAAAACAAACTGTGCTATATAGCACCAAAAGTGGTTCTTTGCTCGTAATCATAGAAGAACCGTTTTTAGTGCCATATAGCACCAGTGAAGCACCTGTGTAGATGCTATATGGCCCCTATTTGGTTCTACACAGGTGCTTCACTGGTGCGTCACCGGTGCTATATGGCACTAAAACGGTTCTTCTATGATTACAAGCAAAGAACCACTTTTGGTGCTATATAGCACCGTTTGTTTTTAGAGTGTAGTGGACTAAAATGAATTATTTCTTAACTAGTCCCAGATTCTTAAAAGGACCCAGATTTTACCTTATATATTATTTGGACATCCATCACAGTACAGATCATCATTTTTTATTACAAATCAAACAGAAATGTATTATACTAGTAACTATATAGACCCAACACAATTTAAAATTTTTAACAATTAATAATTCACCTCATAGAGTTTTGTTGGGCACAAACCAGGTTTACCTTGTTCGATTTAGTCCTCTTACTAATATGTACTACATATACAGTATATTTAGTCTGGAACGTATCATACCTCAGATATGCGACCCATCAGTTGCATAATAGGAATGTTGATTAAAATATCTAAAAATTTATTTCACAGAAAACAAATCTGGAGGACCAAATAAAAGTGACCAACTTGATTCCTGGAGTGTATGGGTTCAAACTAACAGTGACTGATTCAGCACATCATTCTGATTCAGCTCAAGTCACTGTGTTGGTTCTCACTCCTGAACAGTCTGAGCGTGAGTATTACTGTATGTTTGATCATTATTTTCCAGATCAGCTGGTCTGACCCACCCCTAGTCTCATTGTAACTGGACTTTTTAAACCGTTTATATATCTGGTGACTTAAATTAACTTTGAATCATTTTTCGATTCTCCAATTTGTCACCATGCGAGCATCATCCACCTAACATTTAAGCTGCAATCCGTAAAAATGTCAATGTCATTGATATGTAGAAAAAAATCGGTTTAAAAACCTCTCCTTACCTTGCCTCAATTCACAATGGTAAGCTTATAATAATGATTTATAATTTGAGCAGTCGGGTCGGTTTTCCGGGAAATGCGGATGTACTAGGACAGTGTTTCTCAACCCTGGTCCTCAAGGACCCCCTTCCAGAATGTTTTGGATGTCTCCTTAATTAACACACCTGATTTAAATCATTAGCTTGTTAGGTTGACATTCTGGAGGGTGGCTGATGAGTTGGTACAGGTGTTTTAAATAAGGAGACATCTAAAACATTCTGGAAGGGGGTCCTTGAGGACCAGTGTTGAGAAACACTGTACTAGGATGTACTTCTGTCATGTGGATGTATATTGACAGATCTGCTTTGATGCTGTGATCACTGACATCAGATTCATCTGCGCAGTAGTAGTAGTGGGGTGAAGTGGGGTGAAGCACAAAGCACGCACAGAGCATTACTACTCAAGTAACTACAATTTTATATTTCAATCAGAGATAGCGATGGAGAGACCAGAGTTACGAACTGCAGCTTTAAATTAATCATGAAATTTAAAAGTTAAAATAATGTTGCTCATACAAATTAATGCGAATTAGCCACTTCATAAAATATGGACAAATTGCCATTTACTGGTTATTATCAATATTAAACATTGTGGAAGATATTTGCAGTTGATGTAGTGTATAGCTATGTTTAATCTGCTAGAACAGTTTAGGGGAACCTGACTTTTATTTAATGAAAGTGAATTCTGTACTGAGTAAAAGTCTTCATCTATGCAAACAAAATTAGGACATTGAGACCTGGTTTTAAACACAAAGCTTAAGTCTAGTCCCAGACAAAACACAAGTTTGAGCTGTCTTGAAGGGATAGTTCATCCAAAAATGATATTAAACCCATGATTTACTCACCCCGAAGCCGTCCGAGATGCATATGTCCAGCATTTTTCAGACTAACACATTTTCAGATATTTTAGAAAATGTTTGAGATCTTTCAGTTAATTAAATGTGAAGTTACGGGGTCCACGTCCTTCAAGTCCAAAAATGTGCATCCATCCTTCACAAAATAAATCCAAACGGTTCCACAATGATAAACAAAGGTCTTCCGAGGGCAATCTTGCGGTGTCGTTGTAGAAATATCCATATTTAAAACTAAAAACGTTAAAACGTCACTAAGAAAAGTACGTACACTACGCTGATACTCTCTCCTGAATACAGAGGAGTCTAAGATGGCGGCGCTACCGGAAGCTAGTTATTTTTGTTTAAAAAGTTTTAAATATGGATATTTCTACAACCATGCGAATTACCCTCAGAAGACCTTTGTTTATCATCGTGGAGCCGTTTGGATTTGTGAAGGATAGATGCACATTTTTTATTGCCATTTTGTGAGGAAAACTTTGCCTAAATAAATGGCAGTGCTGTGGTTAGATTGTTGCAGATTAAGGGGGAATATTATTATAATAAGACCCCCTTTCTGACATCACAAGGAGAACCAAATTTCAATGAACTATATTTTCATAGTCTTGTAGAGAATGGTTTACCAAAACGAAGTTACTGGGTCGATCTTTTTCATGTTTTCAAGGTTGATAGAAGCACTAGGGACCCAATTATAGCACTTAAACATCTGATTTTCATGATACTTAAATAGTAACTACTTTAATAGTAACAACTTAACTATTTAAAGTGATAGTTCACACAAAATTCATAATTTACTCACCCTCATGTTGTTACAAACCTGTATTAATTTCTTTGTTCTGCTGAACACAAAGAGGCTGTTTATACACGGTATTAAAGGTGCAGTGTGTACATTTTAGCGGCTTGTAGTGGTGGAGTTGCGAATTGCAACCAACGGCGTAGTCCACTGCTCACCCTTTGCATTTGAAACGTATAGAGAAACTATGGTAGCTGTCACCGGACAAACATGTCATCATCGGAGACAACTTTGTAAAAAAAAAATTGTTCGTTAAGGGCTTCTATAGAAAAATGGCGGCACAAAATGGCGACTTCCACGTAAGGGGACCCTCTTTGTATGTAGATAAAAAGGTCTCGTTCTAAGGTAATAAACACATAACGGTTCATTATGAAAGGTCTTTATACACCCCTGATAATATAGTTTTGTATATTATTTTGTACTTCTGTCAAGAGATCCTTCTAAAAATTACACACTGCACCTTTAAGATGCGTTTTGGTCGCTCGGATTACAAGTGGAAGAGAGATACACATTCATGTTTACACCTGGTATTTAATCCATCTCTTTTGTCAACTTTCGGCGCTTCTGTCCTGATTACTTTGAAGGGAAGGGTAGAAGTCTTTACGGGTCCACTTAGATCCGAAAACCGAGGTCCGACCCAAGTGGGATCAGGTCTAAAAGTTTTATGTGGTGTGCCTTGAGCACAGGTCGGGTAGAATATTAGTGGCAATTTCAAAGTAATGTGTTTTTGCCGGACAGATCCGAAAAGACTCAAACTTTCTCTCGTGTTTGCATCGAGTCCTTTTCCAACCCTCTCATCTGTTTGCCAAGACCCTTGCCAGAATTGTCAATCAAGTGAATGTACATTTTATTGGTTACTTTGGTGTCTTTGTCAGATACCAAATGAAAATAAATGGAGCAGGGGGCAAAATTGGATGCAAGGTCACCGGGGTTTCTTTCTCTCTGATTGGTGGTGCGGGGATGCAGACTGCACACACGTCAGTGCCATTTACAATCAGGTACAGTCGGGTTAAAAAAATTGCCACTGGGTCGGGTCAGTTTTGGGTCTGATTTTCTCAGGTTTGTCTCAAGTAGGTTTTTTTATTTATGCATGTTGGGTTTGGGTAAAAAGTGATTCAGGTAGTTTTGGGTTGGGTACATTGATTAGGACTTGAGATGACCTCTACAGGAGGGTCAAACGCAAGCAGTAGAAATGTGGTTACAAATTAGAGGCTGTTTACACTTGACATTAACATGCGTTTTTGTCGATCGGATCACAAGTGGACGACGTTAATGCCAGGTGTAAACGGTGTTCAAAACGTTTTGAATGCATCCACTTTCGACCACTTTCAACCACATCCAGAGGTAGTCTAAACCACTTTCGGTCGGATCGCTTTGGAGTTGCGGAACGCATATGTGGTTGAATGTGTTCGAACAGCCACACGCGACCGCCTTCTCTCCGCCCATTTATCTAATCTGAGGTATTAAACACAAGTTTTACTTCTGGCGTGAACATAATGTGAACAGCGCTATTTTTAGCCTTTCGTTGATAAAACTACTGCGGGTGTTCTCCGTAGTTTCGTTTTGAAAGCGTGAAAGTTGCGCGATCCTATTTCATCAATTGCACTGAAAATTCAGAGAAAGCTCTTACATACACACGTACAAAACACTGTGCAGCATGTATACTTGTTAAACAAGCATCGGACTCCGACATAATATTAGTTTGCGTCCATAAAAACTAGGGCTGTCAAAAGATTAATCGCGATTAATCGCATCCAAAATAAAAGTTTGTGTTTACATAACATATGTGTGTGTACTGTGTATAATTATTATTTATATATAAAAGCACACCCAATCATGTATATATTTAAGAAAAAATTGTTATATTTATATATAAAATATTTATATTTATATATAATATAAATTATAGAAATGTATATACAGTATTTAAATGCAAATATTTACATGAATGTGTGTGTATTTATATATACATAATATTTGTACACAGTACACACACATATGCTATGTAAACACAAACTTTTATGTTGGATGCGATTAATCGCGATTAATCTTTTGACAGCCCTAATAAAAACTCATCATTACCCCGCTTGCGTTTGAATGACAGCAGAGAGACTCGCCCACCGTCTCACAGACCACCCCCGCACAGTATTCAGGACAGAAGCGGTCGAACGTGGACAAAAGAGACGGATTTAAATACCAGGTGTAAACGTAATGTGTCTCTCTCGTCCACTTGTGATCCGATCGATGAAAACACATCTTAATACAGCCCCTTAGTTTGATGTGCACTGCTTGTGTTATTAGTAAACATGCTGCATAACGTTTTGTACACAAGGATTTTGGTGATATTTTAAAGTAATTGATGAAATAAGCTCGCAAAACTTTCACACGCTCACAAATTAATTCTTTCCCAACAGGATTTAAAAAAAAGTTGCCAGCACCAGCATTTTTGATGATTTTCACAAGTTTAATGCCTGCCAGAAAATATTCTTCTTTAAATATATAAACATATAATATATTAAATGAAAGAAAAGACCCTGAAAAAAATTGTAGAAAAATACCAGATAATCTTCAAAAATGATAATTGCATTTTTGTGAATTACTTTTGTTATAGATCAGATTCAGAGCGATGATCAAAACATACACAGAGTTTTTACTTTTTGGCCTTAGTGGATGCTTCAGTGTTTATAAGTTGGGTGAGAGCGCCACCTGGTGGATAATAGCAGAAATATGGATTGCTGTATAAACTCGTCAATGGCGGGGAAAGACTTAAACAGAAATGAAAGAGGCGGCGAGCAGCTGCTTTAGTTTGATCAATGAATGCCTAAAGAAGATAGCCCTGAGTGCTTGCATTAGAAGTCAGGACCGATGGAGCAACATTGCGTTCATACATCACTCATTGGATCAATGGGGGAAAGTAGGTGGTCTTTTGTGGCTGCTCAAACACATTTGACCACATGCATGTCTACACTACAAAAGCAATCCGGTCTAATGCTTTCTTGTCAACCTCTGAATGTGGTCGAAAGTGGATGACCTCAAAACGTTTCTCTCCCTGTTTACACCTGTAAAAAACGTCATCCACTTGTGATCCAATCGACCAAAACGCATCTTAATTTACATTTTTTGAGCACCCTTGACTTCCATAGTAATATTTTTCCTACTATGGAAGTCAGTGGTGCCTCTGTTTCCTCATTACAAATATCTTCCTTTGTGTTTAGCAGAACAGATTTATTGGTTTGTAACAACATAAGGGGGAGTAAATAATAACAGAATCTTCTTTTTGTGTGAATGGTAAAGGTCAAATCTAAGCCCTTTCTGTAAAAACCCGGCGTAAGAGCTACAGTAGGTGTTCTTTTAATACTCTAGTTATTTGTTAGCTGTTCAGTAATGTCAGTGATGATTTGGGGACAGGCTCTTTCCATTTTTTAGCCTGAAATAGGACTCACCGCTCCCTTTTATAAATGTGAAGAACCGGTTTAACATGTTGCAGCGTGAGTCACTGGAGTTTCTCAGTATATGGAAAGCAGTACTGTAAACACAGACAACACACCCCAGCAAATACAGATTAACTCATGAGAACTGAGGAGAAGTGAGTAATAAAAAGGGGAGAAATGAAGTGGTCAGATAGATGGAGTATATTTTTGAGTAAATAAACTGTTGGATTAAAAACTCATGGAAAACGATTAAAAATCTGTGATTTGTAGTGTATATGAGGTCAATTTAATCATCATATGCACTTGCTGTTTAGCTAATGCCTGACACACATTCATGTCTCACACACTTCCCCTTCCAGTGATGCAGTTTGTGTTTAACAGAGATCAGACACCAGCTAGGAACAGACCAAGATGACGGTCGGCGATCAGACAGATTTTACAGGGATAGTTCAGCCAAAAATTTAAATGTACTGTTTACTCACTCATCTAATATGACATTATTTCTTCAGTATAACAATGGAGAAGATAAGTGCTCTGTGATTCATATGATGCAAGGAAACATTTTTCTCTACTTTGGGAGTTCAAAAAGAAGATATATCTAATACACGCATAATGCCCACAACTCGTGGTGACGCATAGACGTCTTGTGAAGCAAATCGATTTTTTATTGCCAGAAATGTAATGATGTATATTTTTAATACATTACAATACATTACATAGTACAGGAGGTGCGATTTACCTTTCCGCTGTACAAGTGGCAATGAGAGGCTTTGCCAACCGCTACCAAACACTAGAGGTCTTCTCGGGTACAAAGAAATGCATTCAACCCGAAATGACCCGAATCACTTAACCAAATCTGACCTGAATAAAGAATTAATAATAAATAACCCGAGACTAACCTGAGGCCGACCCATTGGCAATTTTTTTTAACCCGAGTGGACCCGAATGTAAACGGCACTGACGTGTGTTCAGTCAGACAGAAGGAAACCCTGGTGGTCTCGCATTTAATTTGGCCCGCTGCTCCATTTATTATAATTTATCTGATGACGACACCAAGGTTACCGTTAAAATGTGCATTCAAAATTGATTGACAGCTCTGTCTCAACGAAAATTAACCGCTAGCCACACGATGTTGCAATTGCTCTTGGCAAACACGTGGGCTTCGATTAGGATTCGACACACACATGCAAGATAGAAGATATCACAAGAAGATGATCACACTTATTTTTAGCAGTGGCTCTGCATTAACACTAATAATGTTGTAAATAACGTTGTTTCTTGTAAAAACTGATTGATTGGTTTCACAAGACGTCAGTATGTCACCAGAAGTCATGGGAATTACTTTTGTATCGGATATATCTGCTTTTAAGCTCTCAAATTGGCATTATATGAGTCACAGAGAGCACTGCAGGTTTTTCAAAATATCTTCTTTATTGTTCTACTGAAGAAAAAAATGTCACCAACATATTGGATGCCCTGAGGGCGATTAAATAAACAACATTTTCATTTGGGGAAACTATCCCTTTAAGAATTAAGTTTTTTGGTGTGTGCCACATTGTGCTGTAACCTGTTAACATCAGCGCTAAAAAATTAGTGCTGCAGACGCGCAGTTCACCTATTGTTCGAAACCAGAATGACGAATGTAGTATCTGTTTACACATATATCTATGGTCCAAGTCAAGGTGGGGACTGATTGGGATATTCATATCTATTCATATCAAATGAGGGTGAGGGTTAGGGTGCAGAGTTACATTTTAAGCTGTTTTAAAGCATAACAAAATTATTGTGACAGGAGAAACTTTTACATATGCTTTTATGATGCTAAAAGATGAGTTTAAACTGATAAAATTATCGACTACTGGGGGACTTCCAGTTATGTGAGATATGGGTAATGGGTTTATGGATAATGAAATTCATACTACCCACTGAGTCGAACATTATTGAAAACAACTAAAAGAATCAAGAGTTTGAATGTTTGCCAGAAGTGTTGAATCCACTTGCATGTTTTAACAATACGTTTAAAAGGAACTTCCACAGTTGAAACCGAATGGGGCATGTTGTGTCATGTAAAATCAACATGTACTCATGAAGTCCTTTATTCTTCTCTTACATACTTATTTGTAGTCAAGGAGTGCTATTCATCCTTATTAGTGGTGTTTGCTAAGGCAAGCATCAGTGTGCTTTTAGTTAAGGATTTAAACCAACCCTTAGTTTTCAAAGTCAACTTTATTCTCATTAATAGCACATTGCATGGCAGTTGTTAAAAACGTAACAATGTTGCAACTAACAAAACCAGCAAAGTCAGATTTGACATGTTAGTTGTGTTACAGACATGAATGACAACTTGGTAAAGACTTAGTGTTGTTTATCTGATCAGTCAATGATACCAGTAAAAAAAAATACACTTATACACTTACAGTACTTAGCCCCAGATTGAAATGCATTTTTAAGGTGTATTAAAAATAACTTGTATCTTAATATCTTATAACATGTCTTAAGTAACATCTTAAAATATATCTCTGCCATTTTGTTGTCTCAGGATGCACTGCTGTTTTTTTTCTAAGGCACATTTACAAAAGCTACTTACAGTAAATGTCATAATTTAACTAATACAGTACTAACTTTTGGCTTTTAATCTAAGGCCTGTCTGTAAAACCAGGCCAATGTTTTACAGATTCTGGACCCCTCAATAAATACAAAGAAATGACCCACAACGGTTGTGGGTCATACAGTAGCAATGATTTTTCATGCTTAAAACACTAGATACAGTTTAGGGATGCTTAACGATTAATCGCGATTAATCGTTAGCAGAATAAAAGTTTTTGTTTACATCACATATGTGTGTAAACTTTGTATAATAAATATGTATATTTATAAATATGAATACATTCATGTATAATTTTAAGAAAAAAAATGTATATATTAAGTATTTATATTTATATATAATATAAATTATACATAAATATACAAATGTATATACACATTTAAACATTTCTAAAACATATACATGCATGTGTGAACATTTATTTATACAAAGTTATTACACAGTTCACACACATATATGATGTAAACAAAAACTTTTATTTTGCTAACGATTAATCGTGATTAATCGTTAAGCATCCCTAATACAGTTGCCTACAACTGCCAAGTCACATTAAATCAACTAAATTCATATTAACACAGTGCTTATTTACTTACAAGAGTGCAAATGTTTCGTCCTTATTTGGTCATTCAACAAGAAAAAGATTGATTTCCACAATTCTTTTATAGACCCTTTTACAGTTGGTTAACATTGTGACGTATTTGTGTGGGCGGGGCTTAGTTGGAGGCAGAAAGAGCCGCAGAGGCTATGCTGACAAGCTTAAACGAGCATGTTTTAGGAGGGATTTATTAAACATGGATGCAGAAGAAGTTTCGGATCAGTCCGAATATGTACAGTCACTGATTCTGCGGGACCGTGACAGGTATTTTTGTAAATTAACTCTTGCGATTTTAACCAGGTTTTAGATATTTCCTAGACAACATATGAATTACTTTCAGGTGGATTTGGGTAATTTTGTCTAGGCTTACTGTGTTACGTAACCTATCACTGGGCTAACTATGATTAGCAATGTGGATTTTTTTAAGAGACTATTTAAACGATGGCATACACATCTATCGCTGTATGTTTGTTTAACATTTAAGCTAAACAATAGCGCGGTTGGCGAAAAGTCACCTATAAAACAGAAACTTGCTGATTTGTACAAGATAAAGCCAACACAACAGTACATATGCATAGATAATTTTACCTGATATGAAGTGTGCACTGCAAACACGAGTATTATTTATGATCGTCTCCGTCTAGTCTGTGCGCCGTATTGCATTCAACCACAATTGTCTTCTTGATTTCTGTGAAGAAATGTCTGCTGGGATCCGGTAAAACTTTATTTTTGAACCAAAAGTGCTGTTCCTTCTAATCTGGCAGCCAAAAACACAACAAGATGACATTTTAAAGTCAAAAACTCAAACTTTTAGCGCGTCGGGTATGAGTTCCTACTTATTTTTTGCCTCCAGCTAGAGAGGTGACGTCACAGTGACGTGGGTGATAAAGGGGTCTATTTATCAGAATGGAATTAACTTACAATCTAATTGATTTCCCACTAGATCACTGTTTGATCCCTAAAAAGGTGGGTCCCTGCCGAGGGTCTTTCCTTCGATGGCATTACAACGCAGCTTCTAGCAGTTGTGAAGAATTCATTTTTGGAGGCTGTAAGCAGAATCGGAACAACTACCTCTCCGAAAAGGAATGTTCGGATGCCTGCAAAGACACCAAAGGTAATGTATATCTCATTTTAATGAATGCAATGTGGATGGAAAATACTTTATAGATTTGCAGTGGGTAAGATTATTTGACTGAATTTAACCCTTGAAATACAGCTGTCAATGTAAACACTGAAATGTTGTTTGTCTGCAGCAATAGATGTTGTGGGACCAAGAAAGGGGTTAACCGAAGGTAAATCTACTCAAAGATGAATCTCATGAAATTTGTCAAGAAACCTCACCCCAAGTATATTTAGCGCTTAAATTAAAGACGTACCATTTAAATATCGAATATTAGTTTTTTGTCATTTTTTTTAAACGCACTTAGTGTTAAGTGGAATATCCAGTTAAATGACGTACTGTTACAAATAGGTTTCACTTTGATCATTTTTTGTTTAAAGATTTTTTTACTTGGGGTGAAATATGATCTTAATAAGGTTCATCAACAAGCTTTATCTGGGTTTGTGCTCATTTGATTTTGTGTGTGTGTTTTCTGTGTATGTGTGATACAGACTGTAGTTCTCCATGTAATGAAGATCAGTTTACATGCTCTAATGGCTGCTGTCTGAAGAAAGAGGTTGAATGTGATGGACAGATGCATTGCAGCGACGGTTCTGATGAGGCGTCCTGCGTGAAAGGTCAGACTTTAACCATCATAATCATACATGACTTAAGACATGAAGTATACATTTACAAAAGATTTCACATTTGTCTTTGACTTTTTAGTTACTGAAAGCCTGTCCCAACTTCTTGTCATTAAGGCGGATAACAAAGGTGAGTTTCCTGCACTTCCTAAAAAATTATGGGGTGATTAACATGAATAATTTTCCCTAAAATTAAAATTATCTCTTGTCTCCCATTACAGTAGTTTTGTTATGGCATTGCATTGGGGGCCATGATTTTAAAGCACACCCATCCATCATTAATATAATCCATATAAGGGTCCAGTGGGTTAGTAAATGTCTTCTGAAGATAAATGATGTTTTTTGTAATAAAAATATTATTTTAAACCGTAAACACTGGCTTGTGGTAGTATTTGTACACATAGGCCAATGTCATGCGTCACAGACGGTCAGAGGTCACACTTACGCCAGACATTGACTCTCTGTGCATTTCATCATGGCACATTCGACCCTTACTGGAAGCCAGTGTTTATAGTTTAAAAGTAAAATATTTTTAATGTGGAAATGTTTCGTTTTGGGTGAAGCATTATTAAGCATTAACCCTTTAAGTTCAGAAATTATTAACTTCTATGGAAGTTTCCTAACCAGTCCAAGTGGCTCTTTGTGAAAAAGTAAAAAGGGGCAAAAAGCAACATAAACGTGGTCTATACGATTCATGAAATGCACTGTAGGTTTTCGGAAGTCATGACATAATGTGATCAAAATGAAACGTAAGTTGCTGGAAACTTTTTCTCAAAGTTAGATCTAAAATCTCACATACTGTACTGTAGATATAATATGCAAAGGCATGTTATGATGTCTGGTTTTGATGTCAAGATTCTGCTGATTAAATTTGCAAAACTAAGAATGAGATTCAAGAGTTGGGGCAGAGGGTAGGTCGTGAACATTAAAATAACTAATTTTAACCAAATTTCTTTACTTTTTATTATCATTCCTTATTACACGGCTCTCTGTAATGCTTGATTCTGATTGGTCAGTTGAGACATTTGCAGGTTCGTTCTTTTCAAATAATAACCGCTCCAAAATAATAACGCATAGCCGGACTACTTGCACGAGTAAAATCGCTCCGCGCCAATAAAGATCAATAAAGATTACTGTCTGTTTGGCGCCATCTTGTGACAAACACTGGACAACCACGACAAGACACCGGCAGCTTACTGAGACTGAACTTGACAAAATAGAGCATGACAGCTACGAAGCCAACACACAAAAAATACAGAATGGGCATTAAAACTTCTCAAAGACTGGCTAAAAGAGAAAAAATGGAGACAGACAAGTATGAAGCAGAGGATCTTAATAAGGTATTACGATCATTTTATGCATCTGTGCAAAGTTTCGCGGAAGGATAAAAATGTTAATTTAAAACAAATATGCCAATAAAATGTTTCAAATTCATATTCATGTCCAGTTTTTTTCTTATGTGGCAAGTAGCCGTGTAATAAGCGGGTCCTGATCACACTGTCGGGGCTTATTTCCCAATAACTACCGGCTGCCTCTACATTATCCCTTACTTAATATCTTTTCTATATGAAACTGTTTTTATTTGTAATTTCATTGTTCTAGAAATTCCCAAAATAATCATGCTTGCGGTATACTCCCAGAAATAAAGGTACAAAACTGTACCTTTTCTGTCACTGGGGCTGTACCCTTTCAAAAAGTGCACCTAAGGATTTCATTTTAGTACCTCAGAAGTACATTCTGGGACCAAAAAGAGAGCTTATTAGTACCTCAAAAATACATATTAGTATCTCAAAGGTACATATTGGTACTGAATGTTTACATATCTGTACCTAATGGTCCATACAATTACCTTCTTAAAGGGTGCTGCCCCACTGACAGCTAGGGTACATATTTTGAGGTCCTTAAGGTACGGTAATCTACCAAAAATGTTGTATTCCTGTAAATGTACCAAACGGAAACTTAGGGTACAGCCCCAGTGACAGAAAAGGTACAGTTTTGTACCTTTATTTCTGACAGTAGAGCATTGCATTAACAATGCAAAAGGTCATGGGTTCAAACCCAGGGAACATGCATGCTGATAAAATGTATACCTTGTAATGGCCTGTAAGTCACTTTGGATAAAACCGTCTACTCCACGCAACTAACATATTCACTTACCTGAAACAACTTATTTTTTTTATACACTAATATGACACCAATTGCTTTAATAGGTTTTGCATTTGTACATGAGATTTACCCATGTTTCTCTTTAATCCATTTCATTTTTTTGATATTGGTATAGCCGGCTGTACCGATCCACCAAATACAGGCCCATGTCGAGCACATTTTCCACGCTGGTATTATGATCCCGCTAATCAAAAGTGTCATCGCTTCACTTATGGTGGCTGCGAAAACAATCACAACAACTTTGAGAAGCAGGATGATTGCTTGGAACAATGCTCGGGTGTCACAGGTATGATTTGGTGCCCAAATCTAAACTAAGAACATTTGGTGATTATGGCTGAATTCAGTTCAGATTTGTTCTATTTTTTGTCTTTGTAGAAAATGATGTGTTTGCAAGAGTATTGCACAATGTGAGAGACTCAGAACTAGGAGAAAGCCAGTCAGGTAATCTTTTTAAGTCTTTTTTATTTAGTGTTAATACATAGACGTTCAAAAAAAAACTTTTTTTAAAAAAACAAAATGTGTTATACAATAACTTTTATCATTTTTTTTTATTTCCCTTAAAATGTGTTTATTTCAGCTTAAAATGTCAGTTTCTCTGAAATGATGTTGATTAGGGTTAGTTCACCCCAAAATTTGAATTGTATCATAAATCACTTACCCTTGTGTTGTTTTAAACCACCAAGTCCTCCAAGTGTCTTCATTTTAAAGCGACGAGAGCACTTTTGTGCACAAAACGAATGATTTAATTTAACATTTGTTCTCCTCCATGGTCGTTCAGTGCGCGTTTATGAGCAAACTACGGTGCATGCTGCTGACGTCACTGCTGACATAGTTGCCAGCGTACAGACGCAGAATACACTGGCAAGGCATTTGTACATTATACAGGCTGTTTAAATATTGTTTACAATGTTTGCATAATGGCTTCAATAATAAGGGGAAAAAACTTTGGCAACAACCAAGCAGGAGAACAAATTGTTGAATAAAATCATTTGCTTTGTTTTATTTGTGCACAAAAGTGTTCTCGTCGAACATGGACATTTTGCCGATATCTTTAATTCATTTATGGGTTTGATTGTGTAAATCCAACTAAAATCGTTTGGACAGACTATATCAAAAATATCTAAAAATGTGTTCTGAAGACAATCAGAGGACTTGGTGGTTTAGAATGACACAGAGGTAAGTGATTTATCATAAAATTGGGGTGAACGCATTAATATGTTTATGATGCATTGTACGTAACCGCTTCATAGGGTTTTGGGCAACTGCATGTACACACTTTTTTTCTGTCTTTCAGCATCTGTTGCTCTGGCTGTAGTTTTGGTTGTGGCTATCTTGGCCATGCTGGCTGTGTTGGGTTATTGTTTCTTCAAAAACAAGAGAAAAAATGGTGAACATCAGCGCGTGGCCACCAGCAATCCGACAGTTGCCTACAGTGACGATGCCCAGGTCTACAACAGCACAACCTCCAAAGCATGACGACTTCAAGTCCATCTTTCTCGGCCATATGAGATCTGTTGCTTTGTATGAATTGGGCTGAGTGCAGTCTGATGGGCAATGAAAATCATTTTCATGTAACTCGGTTAAAGATCCTGACCTCAGCATGAAACTAAATGACACGTGTTTAGTCACTAAACTGGTTGTTTTGTTTCAGGTGTGGTGTAATGCTTAAGGAATTTTATTTGTGTTTTAATAATTTGTGTTGAAGTGTTAAACTTATCGCTGCCCAAACATTAATTAAATACCTATAAAGGTGCATGCATGCAAGACATGTAGAGAGAAAGAGAGAGAGGGAGAAAATGAGAGCTGTTTGTGAAACAGATTTTATCACTTCTTACTGTAAATGACGGTCTTGAAGAGTACTAAGGAGTACTCGGTGAAAGGTCATAAAAAAGCCATGATTAGTCAGGTTAGGATATTACTGTAGTTGACACTTTAGTTAAAACACACAGCTCTATATTTGTTTGACTTACAGCAATAGTTTATCAAAACTTAGTAGGGGATGTGGAATTTCTAAATGTACTCATTCTTATGGTTTTCATTTTCAGTTTAGTATATTTTTTTATGGTGTGGCCTAATTATTTTTTAATGTGAAATACATTTAATATTTTGTATTATTTGTACCAAAAGCCATATGTACTTCAGCACAGTAAATGTTTAATGCGGAGTTCATGTTGCACTGATTTTAAATTGTCCGTTTTTTTTCTCTAACCTTCTAAAGAGATCCTTTTAACACAAGTTCTTGATAATATTAAAGTTGATATGTGTTAAAACATTTGTTTTATTAAATAAACCTGTGTTTGTGAATGAATATGTGAGTGTCTAATTTTACAGTAGTTTTCAAAGTGAAAATTTTATAGGCCTAGTAAAATGACCAAGCGAAAAGTGGCAAAGTATGTTGCCCTTTATTTAAGTTTGAAAACAAAAGGCTGTTTTTTACTTTAATTTATTTTTAATTTACATCTATTGATGTTTACATGTTTCCTCATTCGAAAACGTATGTAAATAAATATATAAATATAATTCGTAAGGGATCCCTCGAATAAGGTTTATAATATGTCTGAGCCCTTGCCATCATACAGTTTGAAAACCCCAGTCACAGGACATGCCTCGTGCAGTGCGTGATACCAGTGCCATCTAGTGGCAGTGTGTGTCTTCACGAAAAGATTAATCAGAAGTAAAAAAATAAGATATATTTAGTCATCTTTTGAAGTGGATAAAACATTCATAAACGTTGTCTTTAAACCAATAACTAATGCCTGTTCTTGTCTTAGGTTAACATTGGTTAACTTTTCTCGATCCACTTCTTTGATCCACATGGAGATGCAGATTTCATTTTCCAACAAGGCTTGGCACTTGCACACAGTGCCAAAGCTGCCAGTACCTGGTTTAAGGACCTGTTCTTAATTGGCCAGCAAACTCGTCTGACCTTAACCTCATGGAAAATCTATGGGGTATTGTGAAGAGGAAGATGCGATATGGCAGACCCAACAATGCAGAAGAGCAACCTGGGAAGAAAAACTTTGTTTGTTACAAACCTGTAACCATATGGTTCAAATTAAATTTAAGCTGCTTAACTCCAATAGTTATACATCTTATACATTTTGTAAAAACTATTTTGGAAAGGAAAAATATATATTTTTTAAAGCATATTTTAAATTAAAAATGTATTTACATTTTGAAATATATGTTTAAACAAAATATGTTTTCAAATTAAAAGATATATTTAATTAAGCTTTACTTTCACAAAATAATTATTTTAGCATATATTTAAACATGTTTTTGGCCAGAGAAATATATTTTTTGATATATGGGAAAACAATAAATGCATGTTTATACATGTCATGTTTAAGGTGGATTTTACACACCTTGTATTACTTAATCAAAAAACTGTACTGATGGCTACAGACAAAAGCCAAACATCTACTCAAGATGTTTGCTTGTGAGATGCTGTTAGGTTACTTCTGGGCTTGTTGGGTCTTGTCTGAAATATCTTAGACATTTAAACCAAGCCATTGTTATGTTCCTTTACCTTATCAACCAGTCATCATACGTCATTGAAACTATTGCACTACAAACAAAAATGACCTGAGGTGAAACTTAAACTTCAAGGTTAATGTATTCATTGAGTGGCACCTCCCATTAATGTTAATGCACATAGAGAGTGCATGATCTTAAAGAACCTCATTTGTTATGCAAATCTTTTTACTCCAGTTTTTGTAGAAGATAGACCATGCCTATAGCAAGTTATTTAAATACTGTATCTTCTTTTTATATTTTCATCTGTTTTTTTCTATTTTGCATTAATTTTGTTAAGCTGATAATTGCTATTTTTATGCCTTTTATGCCTTTTTAGGTTTTAAAATTGTCTAGCACTTTGGGCAATTGAAATTCCGCTAAATAAATGAATGGATTAGGGTTAGGTTAGGGTTAGGGTTAGTTTCAAGTTGAACTTAGTTTCAAGTTGAACTTAAAGTCATTGTGATGTTTGCTTTTCTGTAGCTGTTCACTGACACATCAGTCTCTATAATCTCTTGATGTTTTTTTATAAAATATGAGCTTCACTTAAGTGGTCTGACTTCAAATGTGAACATGTGTTCAGTTTTCCCAGGCTTCCCTCTCATTCTTTGGCATAACATTCTCACTGAACTTTTAAGACATTGTGAGAATCTGCTGTCTTTTTTCAGTAATGTAGGTAGTGTTTGGGTGATAAGGATGTTTGTGATGTGTCTTGACATGCTTTGTGGTGATGTGCATTTTGATAATGACAAGTTTTTAACCATTTTGGCTGAAAAACCCTATACTGTCCATATTTATAACAGGAGAACAATGCATATTTCAAGTGAAATAATGGTCTGAGATATTTCATTAAAAAAGTGAAAATTCTTGAGTTACAAAATGTCAACAACAAGAATATTGGTTATTTCACAAATGAAACCTGTATAATGTGTTTTCACAGCAATAGCAGTGCAAAAATTCAAACTATAAGCTATTGTTAAGACAAGAAAGTCACACAAATGTTCCGTGACTAACACGGATTTCCATGAAATCATGTTGGACGTAAAGTAAAGGACAAACCACCTAAAATGTGACATGCAAACTAGACTGATAAATACAGTTATTTACTTTATTGAACAAACAAACTAAATCATGTTTTCGTTTGGACACACACAAACTGTACAATACACGCACCCTCTATGATATGACAGTGCTTGCGCATGCGCACTCGATGATTTTCGAAAAAAGCGGAGGGCGATAGGCGGAGAACTTGATCTGACTGTCTGTCAGCAACAAACGGATGAGTTTGAGCAGGAAAAACCTTTCGTTGTAATTTTTGAACGTTTTGTTATGCTAGAGAGACCTCGTCAACATAAATGCAACTTTATCTGGGATTGTTGAGTTGACGTCCTACGAAGTTTTCAACTTTATCATCATCTTGTATTGGTAAGTGCTTGCTAAAGTTTACGCCTCATACTTCTGTACCGGTTGAAAAGTAAAATTTTTGTGAGGTGCGTTAATTTTGTAAGCGTGCATGTGAAGTAATATGCTTGCAGGATGTTTTCGTGGCGGAATTTAACGATGTTAGGCACTGTCTTCACAAGTAAACTACAAAAGTTGAAAGTTTGAGCTAAATGCCATATGTCCGTCATTCGGTCGCGACGACTACAACGCTAACCATTAAACCAAACTGTCAGTCCCGTGCATTTGAAGATGCTAGTCAGTTTAACTTTATAGCCTATTTAAAAAAATTTAGCTCAATTTTTTTCCTTCTTTCAATGAAGCACACAAGAAGCTTGTACAGCGTCCCAAAACATGATAATACTAAGAAATTCTAATAAATATGTCTATTTGTAATAAACAAACTTTACACTCAGATGTTTTTGCAAACTCTGCTCAAAATAAACAGCTACCACCAGCATGTTGGTTGGCTGGTTTTAGCTGGTTTCCCTGCCTGGTTTTAGCTGATTCAGCTGCTTTTAGAGGGTTTTGGACACAAAGTTGGTCTTCGCTGGTCAGGCTGGGAGATCAACCAGCTTGACCATGCTGGAAGCTTTGCCAGTTTGACTAAGCTAGTTGGTTGGTCCTCGCATCCTGACAAAGCTGGTTGAGCAGGTCGTCCAGTCTGGTCAAGCTGGTGGGTCAGCTGGTCTCCCAGCTTGACCGGCCATAAAAGGTGGCCAAAACCCCTCTAAAACTGTGTGTGTGTGTGTGTGTGTGTTTATATGATTACTGTATATGTACGTATGATGTATGTATCTCAGGTATATTTTTGTGAAATCAAAAAATTTGGGGGTTTAACTCATCCAATTAAATCTTTGGCTTTCAGAGGATACTCGTTTGATTTCATTCGGATTGGTTTCTAATTAAGGTAGAAATTTTGTTAGCAGTCTTGTAGGACTCCATTGTGTTAAAGAGATACTTTTTCAGTTTTTTACTGAATCTAAACCCAAACCAAACAGTCACACAGAACGATCTCTGGTCTGATGAGTGGTCACCGTCTGGAGACTTTAGCTCAAGATAAGATTTGCTTGTAGGGGTGAGATAATGCAGTGGTCTGCAGGAAGAAACTCAGTCAGTGTTATAATCAACGTAAAATATAAGACTTAGCAAGAGAATTGTGAAAGAAGCAGGATATATGACTCAATCTCTGAGGAATGTTCGTAGCTATTTGAACATCTTTACAAAAATAATTTTCTTGCCAGTTTGCATGTCATGTTGCTACATGCTTTCTAGATTCGATTAGGATTACATGTGGGGCATGCAAAATGCCCATGCATGCAGATAATTAACCTTTACTGTCAGGCACATATAAAAACCCAGCTGAATTACTCTGAATCTGTTCATGATAGGTAGGCAGATAACTAGGATTTGGATTTAAAGGAATCATCGGTTCTCGCGGGTCTCATGACTAATTGTCATATACCTCATAACGAAACACGTTCACAAAACTTGTGAGAACCAGGGGTCGTCTTACTTGGCAACGTGGAGCTAGTATGCCGACATTTTTTATCTAACTAGTGTTATTCGCTAAATATGCACAAAATAAGAATTGTTTTTTTCTCACAAATGTATCAGTTTATTTCGTAAGACATATATTTATGCACCAGCAGGGCTCAACGCAAATCATTTTTTATACTGGCCTGGTCGGGCCAGTGGTTCAGGTTTTCACTTGCCCTACCAAAAATTTCACTGGCCCCAATAAAAAATGTCAGTGTCACATATTTTAAAATAATAATTCAAAAGTCAAATATAATTGTATACATATACAACAGACATGTTCCAATGAAAAAAGGCTCCCAACATTTCTGCTGTAAACTGTAAACTGAAAGCAAAATGTGCAAAATATTGCATCATTTTTTTCGTTGTGTTTTACTCAAGTAAATGTCTGCTTCCAAGATGTTAAATAATATACATTGATGAAAATATATTTTAGTGACTGAGGATGAAGCACTGGCCCAATCAGGCAAGTGACAATTCTTTTTACTGCCCCGAACGTCTCTCACGCTTGCCCCGGGCAACCGTGCAGTCCTTTAAGTTGAGCCCTGACCAGAGTCATATGGATTTCTTTTTTTGTTGATGAGTGGGCTTCAAAGAAATGGCCCCTATTCAGTACCTTTGCAAAGCTAGGAAGAACAAGGATATTATTTAATATAACTCCAAAATCATATACACATTAAATGGCTTAAGGGGGACTAAAATATCTGCTATTTTTCAATCTGGGATGAACTATCCCTTTAAGAAGCAGCCAGCCATTGATTCCTGGCACTTATATGTTGGGGAAGTCATTACAAATAGGCACTAGTTTTTAGGAAATTAGGACCTATTGTGGCTGAGATGGAATTGTGGACACACCCAGTTCCTTTCCCAGCCATGCCTGTGGCCGACCCCACGCTAGGGTGTCAGGCTGTTCCTGTTATTTCCTGATCCTAGATAGATAAGAGAGATAAGCAACTGTGTTTAAAAATCCATATGTCTCCAAATTCCTACTTAAAGAGTCATGGATCTTAATGTCAGTGTTTACTTATAGTATATTTGAAGTTAGCATTGCTGCTGGCAGGCTTCCAGAGCGGGACATTAAAAAGAGAATTAGGTCAGTGGTCCAAATGAGGCAGTGCTGGGTTACTTATTACCACAGTTCCTTTTTGTTTATAACCAGGTCTCAAAAACTCAACTCACAGACTCAAATTTGCCTTGGCCTAACATTGAAGGCTGGTTATTTGACTGTTAAATCTTCTGCTCTTTGACACACATAACCAGTCAAAAGTTTGGACACACCTACTCATTATTGATGGTTACTATGTGCCACATTTTAGAATATTAGTAAAGCTGCTCTGGCTTGTGTATTTACATTTTTGTACTGGCTGTAGCAGATTTTCTGAACCAAGAGATCACTGGGAAATAATGAGCAGAAACACAAACAAAAAGAAGGTGTTTGGGTTTTCTTAATTCTTCTTATTCAAATGATTGATCTGTAATTCTGCATTGTATCTACAGCAAATGCTGTTTTTTTTTGGAAGCTTGCAGCAGATATTTAACAATTCAAAGGAAAGAATAAGAAGATACCCTTAAGTATAGTTTAGCTGACAAAAATAAGATTGGGATACTTTGATTTAGTTTCATACTTGTAAATAGTAGTAGAAATTTTACACTAAAAATTATGGGTTATTTTCAACCCAGCGTTGGGTCAAAAAGGGACAAACCCAGCCGTTGAGTCAAATTAACCCAGAAAATGTTTATAATTATCCCAACAATGGGTATAAACAAACAACCCATCATTTTGGGTTGAAACAACCCAGCATTGTGTCGAAAATAACCCAGCATTTTTCTAGGGTGTAGTATGCTCTTTTTCTCGGAAGCTTAAGCCTGTTTATGTGTAAGCATGCATAGAGATGTGAATCTGTGCTTGTTTTAGTCATCTGTTTCTATTTTTCCTTTGACAACTACTTCCTCTAGTCAGTATCCTTTCAATGACTAGACTGAGTTACTTGGGTATACGCTTACAGTGCCTGTGAGGAGTCTGCTTTGTTTTCAGATTAATGTTAGGCATTAACAGGGACTAAATTTTACACTAAGCGCCAAATACAAGTAAAAATTTGCACTGATAGCCCGATGGCCTAGGGCCAGCGTGAATGATCATTGGGCCAGTGCGGCACCATCACGGAAGTTTATCATTTGCACGTTTTAAGGCCTTGCCAATTTACATATTCATTTAAAGAAGACATGAAACGGATTTCAATGCGCTACTCACGCACTGTTTGAGAAGATTGGTGTGTATGTCTATTCGGAGAGCACATCCTTGAAAGCTGCTTTTTACGACATTGAGCGTAAACACGCGAATTGTTCAGACAGCCTGTAAATAGTGTAGGGCTGCAACTAACGATTATTTTAATAATCGATTAATCTGTCGATTATTTGTTCGATTAATTGATGAATCGGATAAAAAACAAAAAACAAGAAAAGCATTCATTTCCAACCCCTTATTCAAAACAGAACTAAAAGAGAAGAAATTGCACAAACATGTTGCTCCTTGAACACACCTGAGCTGTTACAATAATAATAAAATAAAAATGGACTAACACAAAAAAATACAGATGTATGCTTTACATCTGCCAAATATATTGACTTTTTTATGATGCATTTCCAATCAAGAAGCCTCTCTTGATGGGATCAAAAAGATAATATGAGTACACTCTCAGAAATAAAAGTACAAAAGTTGTCACTGGAGTGGACAGTACCCTTTCAAAAAGGTACACCTTTACCAAAAAGTGCATATTAGTACTTCAAAAGTACATATTGGCAGTTCAAAGATACATATTTGTACCTAAATGGCACATATTAGGACCTTTTATAAAGGGTACTGCCCCAGTGACAGCTTTGTACCTTATATTTGACTTTATGTGTTTTCTCTGATCAGATCTCTTTGTTAAAACTGTTCCATTTACATTTGGCCACATAAATGCGTCTTGTGAAAACGGAAGATGCGTCTTCTACTCCCGCGCATAATGCAAATACACCATTCATTACTTCGCTTTAAAAAATGTAAGACGATGTTTATGCAACAACAGGCGGCACTTACTGTATGATGTACTGTATGTTGGGCCGGGCACGCGCGTCTCCTTGCTCGGCATGACCTGGAGCGCGCAGTACAGAACAGCAGGAGAGTGACGGCGCGATGATTTAACATACAGGTCCGGGGAAAAGCGTTCATACAACTCTCTCTCTCAACGTTTTATTTCTTTGTTTAATATCATTGGAGTTTTTTATTCGTTCTAGAAACTTTTTTTTCTCGCTGTCGTCGCTCCATAAAGCATAAGCGTGTCGCCACACTGACAATATGGTTTTCCTCTACCTTTGTTTTTTTTTATCATTTCTCCGGCGCACTGTCTTTCCTCCGCCCTGTCTATGAGGCACCGAACTCTGCAAGCAACAGTGCGCAAGAGAGACCGACGCTCCGTCCCAAACCGCATACTTTCATACTATATAGTAGGCGAAAAGCACTACTTCTCGTACTCTTTGCCTACTATATAGTATGGAATTAGGCGGTTTGGGACGCAATGCGAGTGTGTTCACTCCGCTCCGCGCTTAACTGAAGTGTTTCCTTTTTTTTATTAAACGTCTCTGCGTCACGCGACACAACGAATCAAATAAGAAATTCGTTGCCAACACTTTTAGTAATCGATTTTTATCGATTTAATCGATTCGTTGTTGCAGCCCTAAAATAGTGAGTTCATGTTTTCTTGCACTTGAGCGGCATATCATTATCTCAGAGTGTCGTGATTATACTTGTAAACATTGTCGTTTATGAAATGATGTGCATGTAACAGTATAGTGGATCTGTGTATTAGGTCTTAAACCGACAGCACCCTAAATAAACCTTGCACTAGTGTTAGTATAGATTAATCAAACAACACAAACAAAGTTATCATTCACTGTTGACTGTTTTTGACTGATTCACATTCTTTAATATGGATTCATCTGTATTTAATTTACACAGTTAAGACAATTAGAGCTGCAACTATCGACTATTTTTTCAACCGATTAATCTATCGATTATTTTTTCGATTAATCGAATAGTCTAATGATTTTTTTATACATATAATTCCCCAACAAATAATAAATGTAACATCTGCCATTAACGCTAACATTTTATTTAAGCATTTTCTTAATTAAACAAACACACAAACCAAAATTTTCAACATGAAAAATAAAGTGGCAGTGCCACTTTAAAAGAGGCATTATTCACCTTAAACAATAAAATAGGCATATATTAATATTTTAAACATTAGTTTATGATTAGTACATGCATTAACTCAGCATTAGTTCAGACTGAAGTAAAAATAAGTTCATTGTGATTCATGAACCCTTATATAAGATGTAATGGTTATATTATTACTGTTAATATTATTACTATTAGTAGTACTGCATTCTCATTTAACTTTAACATTTAACTTTTCTTAAGTTCCGGGTAAAAAACAAGTTCAGTTAGTATGATCTTCTAATATTTTATAAACAGCGTTTACGCCGCTGTTACTTTAAATAAACGCATGTCAGGAATACCTTACAAGACGAGCTTCTGTAATATCTGCGCACATATTCGCAAAAAAGACGTTCATTGGGAACTCCGCACTGCCAGCTGGCTTTCAGTGCACGCGGGCACATGCCTATCAGTTCTCAATGTGACAGTAACTTATTATTTCATAACTTCTTAATATAAAAACATGTCCTGCTCTTTATTTACTGTTTCAACATACTGCCCAGAAGCGATGCAATGTCACGTCTGTCAGGCGTCTCGCAGCTCGTATTAAACGAAGATGTAAACGCAGCTGTATTAAGCACAATATGTATTGATTCTATTGTTTATAGAGTAAGTATAAAAACTTACTGTAATAGTTCAAATTCTTACGCTGACGTCTCGTCATTTTGAGGTCGGAGAGCACCAGGTTTTCTTCTTTTAAGATGATCATACACAGGTGTTGCGCTGCTGTGGTATGCCATTTCAGTTTTACACAGTATGTGTTTTATTTGGTCTCTGCTTAAAGTATTCCCACACTTTTGATTAGGGCTGCACGATTAATCGTATTTTTATCATGATAACGATATGCGTGCCCCACGATTAATTAATGACAATCGTCGCGATTAATGTGCAAAGACCAAGCACAAAACACACGTCTAGAATCAAGCAAAGTGTTTGTTATGGGCGGAGTCAGAGTAAACGGAGTGTTTCTTTTCAAGTGCAGTCTGTGTTAAGGTAGAAATACATTAGCATCACGAGATTTACAGTCATTCGAACATAATGGCAGAGCAACAAGAAGAAAGTGCAGAAATATGTATGTTTAATTCCCAAAAAGGGTCATATAGGCCTACTCCATTGTTTGGATATTTCGGATTTGAGGAAAGTGATGATAAGGTAAGTCACGAGTCTTGTGCAAACCGTGCTCCTGTTCCGTCCAAACGTGAAATATCAAGAGTTTCAAAAGCTGAAGACACAAGCCGCAACCATAAAAAATCCCCGACCATCCACGACACAGACAACAATAACGGATCGAGTATCATGTAAGTTAGCTAAGGATATGTGTCCAATAAGCACCGTGAGCAGCAAGGGTGTCACGGTGATCCGTGTCATGTTTTGTTTGTCTCTCCGATTACGTCACCTGGACATTCACGGACTGATTCATCACACCTGTTCCCTGTTAAGTGTTGTGTATTTATACTGCTGTCTGTTTCTCACCTGTCGCCGGATCATTGTCATTGTCACTACTTTCATGTCTGTTCCTGTTTCTTGTATTGGATGTTCCTGTGTTACCTGCCCGTTGTTTTATTCTCGTGTTTTGTTTCTAGTTCTGTTAATAAATGTTATTTATTTCATGGTGAACCCTGCACTTGCGTCCTAACTTCCTCACTCCTGCATCCCAGTCGTGACAGAATGATCCGGCCAGACTGGACGTAGCGGGTTCACGGAGGGCGGCTCCCCCAGGAGTTTCGTCGAGGGGGAGTAGTGACATCGGGGTTCATTCCCCATCAGCCCCGATGTCTCTTGGGGACCACCGTGAGCGATCGCTCGCTCCTGCGAGCACGCGGGAGGAGGATCGGCCCAGGCGGTCCCCCAACGGTTGAGTCGTCGTCGACGGTCCCTCGGAGGACCACCATCCTGCTCGCAGGAGGATCCGGAACGGACCACGCCCGATCATTTCCCCGGGGTGGCTACCGTGAGAGGGTCTCCGTTTCCGCGAGGGGATGGGAGATGACTTCCGGGGGCAGCTGATCGTCGGCGATTCCCAGGAGGGGGGTAATTCGTCTGCCTCGGTTATCGGAGCGATCGCTCCGGTTCTCCTGGCGCAGTCCGGCCTACCGTTCCTGTTGGTCTCATCCCGGCGGCTGCCGGCTTCGCCAGGGTCCCCAAGCCCTCCACCCCTCCCTTGGACTCTCGCTACCAGACTTTTGTGTTGGTTTTGTTTATGTGAGTGTCTGGTAGCCACTCGTAGAGGGAGGGGTCATGTCACGGTGATCCGTGTCATGTTTTGTTTGTCTCTCCGATTACGTCACCTGGACATTCACGGACTGATTCATCACACCTGTTCCCTGTTAAGTGTTGTGTATTTATACTGCTGTCTGTTTCTCACCTGTCGCCGGATCATTGTCATTGTCACTACTTTCATGTCTGTTCCTGTTTCTTGTATTGGATGTTCCTGTGTTACCTGCCCGTTGTTTTATTCTCGTGTTTTGTTTCTAGTTCTGTTAATAAATGTTATTTATTTCATGGTGAACCCTGCACTTGCGTCCTAACTTCCTCACTCCTGCATCCCAGTCGTGACAAAGGGTTTAAAAAATATATATTGCCACATAAAAAGGCATATCATAGCGATTTTTTTATTCAAAAATGTTTTATTTTAGTTTAATTCTAATTTGATATAAATATATATTACAGCCCTGCATTTCAGCCTTTTTACGCCCATTGGGTCGGGTTTCGGACCATTTTTAACATCACAGTTGATATGCGGCCAGGCCTCTGGATTTTTTTAGGCTTCTCCACCTTTATATATAATAATTTAATTAAAAGAAACGTTGAGACATTGATAAATTGTAAAAGAAAGACGTTTAACCTATCGCACGAGTCCACTACCCACGTTTAGAAATGCACCTGTTGCAACGGTATTTAGCGTCTCCGCCAGCAGCAGGACCTTCAGTGCAACAGGGAATATGGAGAACTGAATAAAAACCTTAAATACTATGCATAATCTATAAAAGACTTCTTTCGGTAGTCATGTGAAAAATGCGGTGTAAAGCCTTGAATTTTAATTGATGCATAGCGAATGTGTAAGGTAAGGCAACCTGCATGTTTATTTCGTTTCATGTTTATTTTGTTTTGATTCATTATTTTTCTGCACCCCGCCGCGACTGCGATCAACAAAGCAGCCCCCCTCCGCTTTTTAAAAAATAGTGTGTTGATAATAAACATTTAAACTAACATTGTTATATGCTGAAAATATATATATTATATAGACGTTATTGTAGGCAAGTGAATTGTTGATTTGAGAGGCTCATTTGATCAAACAAGTTGTCAAAATGACGTTAGCTGTCGGCCGCTAACCGCTTGGTCAATATCAAAAACCTTAATTTAACAAATAAAAAAGGCTCTAAAATAAATAAAAGATATTTTATAATTTTGACAGTTAAAACTGAACTGATTTAATTGCTGCAATAGTAGTACAGCTGTAAGGAATCTGTGTAAGGAGTTATTTTTGTTATTTCTGCGGATTTCTTTGGCAAAATCTATGCGGAATTTTGCAGAATTATTTTAAATGTCTTAAAAAGATCTAAGAGAATGGGAGCTGTGGATATTACAAAACAATTAAATATTTTATAATATAGGTCTATAAATGTATATAATATTATATACATGGCTGTAAAGTGTAATAAAAATACTGAAGTAAATAGAAGTTCTTCACTAAAAGAATGATCGTATTTTTAATCGTGATCAAAAGTTTGAGCAAAACAATCGTGATCATCATTTTTCCTGTAATCGTGCAGCCCTACTTTTGATCGCGTTCTGTCTGTTTGGTATAACACTTGTATCACCCGGTCGGAGCTGAAGCCCGCCTTCATTTCAAAATGTAAACAGTGCGACGCATCGACGCATTTCCGGCAAATCGACGTAAATACGTAATCGACGTAATCGACTACGTTGACGCGTCGTTCCAGCCCTAAAGACAATGCAGTATTCATTTACATTGTTTTCAATTAAATTTCTGTACCAGTACTGTTAGATCCGTCTGAAAATTAAACATTTGTATGTTTGTTCTTTTGTTTTAATTTGTACTATTGCTCATAATTTGATTACTTGTTCTTTATTATTGACCGTTTTCTTGTCTTTAACAATATGTGAAATTTATTTTGAGTTAGTTGAGTTAGGCTAGTAGTTAGGAGGACTGTTTTATTTGAGTGATTTTTGGTGGGGTCTGACATGTTTAGTGTAAAACATGTTGAATTTTAGCAGACAGACTATTGATTCAATTCATAAAATAAGCAATGTTCTCAGAAAAGCAGTTTATTCAGCACACTGTAGCCTCTCCTCCATTGATTTCAATTAGAGATGAACAGCCCCTGACCTCCTTTAATGAGCCCCTGACCTCATTAAAATAAATACATTCTGCATATTTAAAGTGTTCTGCTGCTTGTTTCCATCAACCAGCAAAGGCATGTCAATTATAAAAAGTTTAGTTTTAGTCTTGATTCTGATTGGTCCATAGCTGTGTTTTATTTATGATAAAACACAGCTATGACTGCTGCACCCAACAATACTGTGTAGCAGATTTATTACACATCACCCTTGATCTTGGCAGTGGGCCAGGGATTTGTTTCCGCGGAAGGAAGGCTTTTAGTGATTTTTCTTCAAGAAAGTTGTGCTGATACATAGTCCTGTTTTAATTTATTTTCCTAAAAAGAATGTTATTTTGTGTATTTGCTGTCATACAATGTGTTTAAGCGGTTTATGGTTCAAATAAAAAAATGTTTTTCCACATACAGATACCATTCATTATTGTTGCTCCTCTACGCCCTGCCTTTTTTGAAGCGCGTCAATTTCTGCAAAGCTCATCGTTCTGAGGAAGCTCGGTGTGCTCCAATTGGCCAGCTATCTGGTGCATTGTGACTGGGCAAATTCCTCAAGCGCATTCTGGAAATGTGACACTCCTCACCATATTTAAAATATCAGCTTCCAAAGCAGATAATATCATCGTCTTTGCTACCTTATCAGTACAAGCCCGAATCTAATCCGGAAATACAGATGAGCAAGCTGATCAATTAACTTTACCAGCGCCGCTTGAGCAGAACGTAACAGATTGGTAAGATAAGGATACTAAAGCATTAAAACCATGTCTGCATTTGTGCTCGCAGAAACAACAAGCGCTACTCTGCACTGCACAAAACTTGTGTTTAAATCATGGTTTAGTCAGTAGTAAAGTCTTTAAATATGAAAACATAGACTACTAACAAGGTTGTGAGTCAAAAGCAGGCGGAGTTATGAAAATGATCGTTGTGTCCACATCAACAGGTTGAGGAAGTTAACTGTTGCCTACAATCTTTGTGTTCAGTGTAGTCAAAAGAAAAGTGATTTCAGCAGTAAACGATAACTCCCATCTTCGTAGAGTTTGGGGTTTTGTAACTTCGCAGATTGTCAACATGTACTAATGCACACTTACACACCAAAATAAATGCTAAATCATGCGAAGAACAACATGGACTATTTAATATATTGCATGGTAATCGTTTTATAAAAGCTTTGTTTCGCATTTTGCCTAACAACACCCATGTGACTTACTCACATTACAGCAACCTTTACAGTATTATTGTACAATATATTTACATTTACATTTTTGCATTTGGCAGAGTCAGGCAGATGCTTTTATCCAAAGGGACTTAAATGCATTCAAGCTATACATTTGATCAGTGTTTCCTGCTAAACAAAACTTAAGACCTTTGTGCTGCTCACGCAATATCACACCACTATTTGTGTTTTTTATATTTTAGTGTGCAAAGATGTTTGCTGGCCAACTATAAAGTTACACCACAGAAATGCTCCCAGAATAGGTCCTCTTGTATCTGTGATTTGCCTTGTCATGTGATCTAGCGCTGGGCTGTGAGGGCCTGTCTGTTTATTGTTGTTCTCCAGCTGTGTCATTTAACCCCCATCTTTCTTTATAGCCTTGTCTGAGAGCAAGATTTAGTTTTAGTCAAAGACTCGATGGAAACATGGCTTCTTTAACAAGCTTATAAGATCATTTTAACATGGTAAGTGTTGGAAAACTTTTAATGATAGCAGCTTTATCTTTCTTAGTTAAAGCATCTCATATTTTATGTACAATTTGTATGCTTATTTTGTATAGTGGTTCTTGTTTGATTTTGCTTTAGAACCTTATGAACCCTTAAACTGTATATTAAGTGGTAATCCAACACAGTAATACAGTCGTTTTTCATACAAACTTAAGCAAAAATGTGAACTGAATTTTTTGTTGTTGAACCCAACAGTTGAGATTAAGTGTTAGTTTACATCATAGACTTACTTTAATAAAACATGTATATAGTGTTTTAACATCACTCATAGGTTTCTAAAGAGCATTTTTAAAGTGGGCGGAGCTGGCCGTCGCCATCTGAAAGCACGTCTCCGCCAGTCATTCCCTGATTACCAAAAATGGGCAAAGAGGCTTAACGTGGGTGGAGCTGAAGTGCCTGGCTGCTGAAACCATGCCTGCCTAACTTAAAAGTAGTGACAGCAGCGGCAATCCACCGGTCACTCATGTGACCACGCCCTTAATTATACAGAACTTTAAGGCTTAAAGGTGACATAGATTGAACGGGGTATTCATCCTTGTTCTGTGATGTGACATGTAAATTTTAGTTGGGTCTGTAATGCCTTAGAAGCTTCCTAAACACCTCTCTCAGAAAGTTATATTAGTGTGGGGGATTTTAAACACATGGTTCCCTTTCAATACGGTTCACTTCGCATTATGTCAGTTAGCTGACGCTATGGGGGAAACTCCTGTTTACTCCGCGATTGAAGCCTATTGGTTAACGTCTGTAAAATTTACAGACCTATGGCATTCGAGCCCGTGAAAAGGGCGGGACTATGCCCTATAATAGTCCGAAAAAGGGCGCCATGAACTCAATTGAATTCTCCTTCAGCGCGAACCTCTTGCTCCTCCAAAGAAAAAGAAGCCTTACTCGCCGTCGACATAAGCCCTGCAGCGGAATCCAGGCCTAGCGTCTTCCCCTGACGCTTTCCGGCTGAGAACCGAAGATAGCCTTCGCTTGCCATGGTAAGAGCCCTGTGCAGTGGACACATAAGAGGTCTCCCCTGCGGCCGTCCGGTAAGATCAATATTTTTAATACAAAGCTATTAGCTAAAAGAGCAGGCGCTGTTGTAATAGCGTCCAGCACAGCGGCTCGAGTGAGCCTCTCTGCCCCTATGAATTTCCTCAGATCACGGGACCGCTTTCATAGGACTGCTTTCATAGGCACAGTTGTTATATCTATGTTACGTGCTCCCCCTGCTGTTCCTCTCTAGCTGAGACGAGCAAACGGCGAGCCGTGAGAATAAGATAGATGCATAGACAAGCACACATGGGCTATTTCGTTGAAGCCATCGCACTGGCTCACGTCCCCCTCAATGAGCTATGTCCTATATGTT
Organism: Paramisgurnus dabryanus; assembly: GCF_030506205.2. Classification (NCBI taxonomy): domain Eukaryota; kingdom Metazoa; phylum Chordata; class Actinopteri; order Cypriniformes; family Cobitidae; genus Paramisgurnus; species Paramisgurnus dabryanus. The sequence continues at coordinate 35,283,094 of NC_133348.1, forward strand.
AGAGCCCACTCTGCGCGAGTTTGGCTTCATCATGGACTTGGTCTACAGGGGTGTCTATTTTTGTTATTTGCAACGCGGCCGGCTGGTCTTCCCCGTCTACGTTTGTCAGATTTTACAGCTTAGACGTCCCTGCTCTACGAGCGCAGGTTTTCTCTGCTTAATCATGCACGCTCATGTGTTTTATGTGTACACCGGGGTGCACTCAGCGAGCTCACCAACGTGACTCTGAACTTACTTAAATCATGCACGCTCGTGAATTCGGGTAGACTACCGTTATTCAACTAAGGCAAGGTAAAAATGTTTTTTCATTCTCTGTCCCCTTTAATACAATTATTAACCGATAAATAAATAATAATTGACCCCGCTTACAGTTGTCATAAAGGGGTGAAATTTGCTTTATAGACCAAAATCACTTTTTATACCAGGCTGTTAATATATTTTTTTTCTTTTTGTGGAATTGACTCCCTTTTGGAGGCAGCCTCTATTGGCCAGTCGTGCAGTTTCTGTGTTAGATTCACAAGAGAGACCGGAAAGTTGGCCCTTGGTTTACGTATGCATTAGATTGCTGTTGGATATGCTTAAGTTTTTGTCAGCATCTAAGTTATTCACTATTATATGTCCTGTTAGGAAAAAAAGGCAAATCCAAAACATGCAGCATCGTGTTTAGTCATTATGTTAGTTCTTACTGGCCAACTCAGGAAAAGACAAATCTGTGTGAAAGGAAAAAAGTGTTTTGTGTGTGTTTATTACAAAAAGGTATTGATGAAAATTAAAATGATTAATATTTCATGATGGATGTTTCTGTCACTTTGAAATACTTAAGTATTCAGGTACTTGTGCCCGTTCATAGAAATCAGGAAATGTTTCAATAATGCACGACTTTGTTTAAAAACAATAAAAGCAAATATTTTACCCCTCTGGCGTATGGACCTCAACGTTTATTTTAAACATAAAGGTGCTTTAAAGGTTCTACACAGCAATGCCATAGAAGAACCATTTTTGGTTCCTCAAAGAACTAGGGATGCACCGATACCACTTTTTTGGAATACGAGTACGAGTACTTGCATTTCAGTACTTGCCGATACCGATACCGAGTACTTAATAAAAAAAAACATGATTTAAATTTACAGGTAACAGCTTTAGTCATATAATTTAACAAAAAAAACAAAGGATTAGTTTTCCAGTTTGTTGTAAACTCTGCCTCTTTGGACAACACAAGAGGCATTAATCCCTTACAAGCCGCTCAAACATAGACATTTCTCAGACAGTGGTATCGATTCCAGGTATCGGGGGACTTTTAACGAGTACGAGTACCTTAGAAAATGTGGTATCGAGGCCGATACCTGATATCGGTATCGGTGCATCCCTACAAAGAACCGTTCAGTCAAAGGATCTTTAAAGGACAATTTCTTTCATATATTTTTGTAATCTGAAGAACCTTTTTCACCTCAAAGAACGTTTGTGAAACATAAAGGTTCTTTGGATGTTAAAGGTTCTTTATGATCTAAAGTTTTGAGACTTCTAAAAGTAGTGCATAAGTTCACTGGTGGCTGATTAATGTGGTGACAGATTACATTTTCAAGATAAGAAGAGTGGAAATCCCCCACACTGAAACACGGAAATGATTTGGTTTAAATTGGTTGTGATTGTGCCTTTTTAAATGTTTGTGTTACAGTCAAGCGTTAATTCAATGCAACACTTGATGTTATGAGTTATGTTATGGTTGGAATGTCAGCCACAGTTTTGAGCCTTTAGCCTCCTTAAAGTCGCCATGAAACGGAAGTAGCGATTGCCTTATTTTCCCCGTGGTGACGTATATCCGAATGAAACGGCTTTTGAGATGAAATAAGGCAGGGCTGGATTTGAATTTGTCCATCGAGATCTGATTGGATCGTTTGAAGTTGGGTCGTGTTGCTAATTGCTAATCACTGCGATCTTCTCCCGGACCCCGCCCACCTGCCATACTTTTGACCGGAAGTGAAGAGAGATCGTTTTGAGGAGGGGAGGAGATTTGCATTTTTGATTAAAGATTATGAGCACACACGAATTTTTAAAAAATAATGAAGCTCACAGATAAGTCATTTGTTAATAATACCACACTATTAAAAATACATATATAGTTTTTCATTTCAATTTCATTGCGACTTTAAAGGCGGACTGCACAATGTTTGAAAGCCAATGTTGATATTTAAAATCACCTAACAAACATGCAACTACCCCAAAAGAATCTGGACCTTCTTTTGATAGACGCGTCCCTAACATACGCAAACCCGGCAAGGATGTTGGTTAGTAGACACGCCCCTTACTGTTGATTGGCCACAAGTGTGTTTTGGTAGTTGGCTCGAATCCAGGAAACTGCCCCTATATACATCAAAAGCACAATATGTAGTTTTCACAACTTGAAGTCGCTAAACAACAACAGTGGCTGCAGCTTGATGATGATGTTAAAGAGCAGGGAATGATGGGAGTTTTAGTCTTCACATTTAATGTCTATAGAAACTATTCCGACAGGACTGGCAAATCATGTTCAAAAGTTTGAAATATAAGTTTGAAATATTGAAATAAAGTTTAATTAAAGCTATGTCATAATGTGGGTTGTGGCTAGAAGGGATACAGCTACAGCCAAAATCTTGAGAAATCTTGCTGGATCTTGCTCCTAATCCTACCCCAATCCTAACCCTATCCAACAATTAGCCGTAGCTGTATCCCTCTAGCCAGAACCCACAATGTGGCTTGATAGTAGCCACAGCGAAACATTTTGCATACATCTGCACACAAACTACCATTTCTGCATGTGGCCCTGTGCAGATTGATCAGCGGATGACACCAAACTGTCGTGAGACTTGAATGGCTCTCACAATGAATCAGTCAACAAAACTTCCTGAATGCAAACAAACAACAAAATAAGATGGGCTGGAAACACTGATTATCATTATGTGTTCTGAATGAGCTGTTTGAATTACAGATAATATTAAATACTATCTTATTAGAGCAGAATGAAACCTTTTATTTAAAGGCAGTAAGACAAATCCTGGGATACATTATTTATTATATATTGAGTCTGTACACTCATTGCTGTCTTAACATTGTCGATAGGATGAAACCAGAAGAGCATGATGCCATTTGTTTAACTTGTTTAAGATTAAATTTATGATACTCTTGGTTTTAGTTTGAATAGTTTAGGCGTTGTGATCAATCATTTTATTCATCACTTTCTTTGTTAGTATTTTGTGCTTAATAATGAAAAGGGTTTTAACAGACACAGTGTGTGCTACTGTAGGGTTCAAGTTTTATGTAATAAAGGTACATTTAGTTCAAGTTGTTTGTCTGGAGCACGTGTTGATCTTTTATTATGAAACAAAGTAATGATCAAGCAGGAAGCAGGATCACCTTTGACTCCAAAGTAGGAAAAATACTTTGGAAGTCAGTAGTGCTCCAAAACATTCCTTAAAATTGCTTTCCAAACATTAATTAAAATATATTTCTTTGTATTCAGCAGAACAAAAAAAACCTAACAGTCAACTCAAACCATTTAAGGAAACCGGTTGCCTTAAACAATTTAAGTTTTAAAACACATACATTTGAGTACTGTGAACTTGAGTCATGTGCAATCAGGCACTTATATTTAAGTAGTGTGAACTTAAATATAAGTGCATAACTGCATATGACTCAATTTGTTTTAGTTCACAGTACTCAAATGTATGTGTTTTAAAACTTAAATGGTTAAATGCAACCTTAAATGGTTTGAGTTGAGTTAACTTTTAGGTATTACAGTGTAGGTTTGAAATAGGGTTTGAAATACAGTTAATCCACGTTTATTTGTTTGTACTAGTCTGTTACAGTTGGGATTCTAGATGTGATTTGCCCTAAGCTAGGGTCACACCAAAATATATATTTTTTTTAAATCTGATTTTTTTAAATGTGAGAGACCACAAACATGATGAAAAAAAATCTATGATTTACCAGTTTTGTTCCTATAGTGTGTGGAGTGTGGCTATGTGTTAATCATAGCACACCACGCATTTTCAAATTCCCTTCACATAAGTTGAGTCAATATGAGTCTCAAAGGAGAACAGAGGAAATCTCACAGAAATCTTGTAATGTCTCTCGTGGTCAAATGTGACTTCACAGTAAACAAACACAACGGACAACGGGCGTTAATGCCATTAATATGGTGGACTGCACTGCACCATGACTGTGGTTGTTATGGTTTTGTCTTTTATCAGCTCACTTTCTAATTGGGTACAGTTTTGTTCCGTGTGACAATCAGCATGTGTGTATGTTTGTCCTTGACATGTTAATTTCCAATTTGCAATCGGCGCGCCTCCGACGTGCTTCAGAGCACGTGCCCTTAACGCACCGCACAACACAGGAAAATCTGGTAAGATAATCGTTTCAAACACCAAGACGATCAGGACTTTCCCTAGAATTGTCAAAGGGGAAAAATCAGCCAAAATTCAGCCTGATTATTCTTAAAAGCTTGGTACACACCAGTGATTATTGGCTTACCTTTTCACATGTGAAAACTGCCAGTTTAGTTTACACTTTTTTTTATCAGGACAGACCATATTGGTAAATACTGAATGTTAATTTATTATTATGTAGATTAATATGTTTCTTATAGCTGTGACATAAATAACATGACTTTTTAATGAGTGAAAATGCATTGATTTTCTTACTGCTTGTCATTATTAAGAATATAAACATTATTAAATGTCACATTACATGTCATATGCTAATTTGTTGTTGAATCAAGATGTTTATTTGTGAACTCATATAAAGTCTGAGGTGCATTGTGTTTGTCTGTTAATTATTAACATGTGAAGCTTCTCAGCAGTTTAAACCCTCACTTTTAGGATTTGATGTCTCCAAATTCTTATTCTTATGGCTGTTCCATTATATTGTAAAGAAGTGGACAAATATTACATTCAAAATTTAAATGTCATTTGGTCGAAAAGTAAACATGTTCTCAAAATTAAATTAAATTAAATTAAATGAATGTAAAATAACAATCACAAGGCCGTTGGTGCCCTCTGCAGGGTATTTGTTATAATACATAATGTTGGTTTTGATTACATACCGGTATATTTTTATGTTTTTGTTAAATAAAACAACAAAAACAACAACACATTTTTGTTAAATGTGTTTATTTGGTTTCGATTCTTTATTAACTAATAATTATTTCCTCATCATTATTGTCATTTTAAAGGTTTGTGCTCACTTTTTATTACAAAGTAATATCAAAATACTTTATAATATTTTACCAAAATAATTGTTAGTGACAGTCCTATATTTGTTAATAAAACACATAAAATTATTGTGATTTCATTTGAATAAAAGGCTACATTCCATTCATATCTTTTATCTTTGAAAATTTCTTAAAAAGTGTAAAAATCTTGTCCTGTACCATTCTCGTGAACCTAACCTCACGTCTTGTCTTGTAGTAAGTGTCTCTTCACACCCCATTACATACTGTATTTTAATACAGCTGAACTTTTTCAGCTTCCACTGAACTACTAAAATCTGATTTAAAAACACGATGCCATCTGATAAAATCACCTATGTTAGAGAGCGTCCGTGGAGTGTTATATTACTTCTTTATTTTTTCTTCCGCAGTGCATGGCCTTTATCTATGAATCACAAAAATATATATTTTGATAGGATTTGTTTTTTCTATGTCAGTCAATGGTTCCTGCCAACTCTGTGCTTACCATCATTGCTTAAAATATCTTATTTTGTGTTCATCAGAAGAAATATAACCCATAGGGGTTTAGAACAACATGAGGGCGAGTAAATGATGAAAAATTATAATTTTTCGCTGAACTGTCCCTTTAATGTCTGTTTTACATCAATACTGTATATATGCTGACTGATCAACACTACTGTACAGGTCAAACAAAGCACAGCACAAAAGGTTGATTGACAGTGTGTTGGTTGGCAGGATTACTTGTTTCTAAGGAAACAGTAACTGGGTGTGGGATCCTAATGTTCCCTTTGTTTTATGGCCTGTCCTGAAGTAAAGGAAGTGGATTTATTCTCATAGGTCCTTCACAGGGTTTGATAGGTGTGCTCTGTGTTGATGCCTGTATGCTTTTAACTGGCTGGCGGCTACTGTAACAATTTTCTAGTCAATGTAAGCATTTCTGAAAGACCCAGTAAGATGAAACTGGAATTTTTGAGATTTGACTGATTTTGCCAAACTACATCTGCAAGAAACCATATGTTTGTGTTGGAAAGGCTGCTCATCTGTTTACTGTTTCATGGTAGTCAGCTGTAAAAATATATTTGTCTGCATTTTTACTTTACTGACACAAATGAAAAACCATTACTACATAGAAAATAAGGAAGATTCATTTGATTTAAATGTAAAATGTTGATGATAGATGTTAGCGCTCAAAAATAATTAAATCTTTTACTTTATTCACAGGAGTGAGGCCTCGGTGCCATGCCAGAGAAATCACACAGCTCGACCCATGACATCCCAATGGGTGAAGGTAAGACCCTACTTTTCATCTGAAACTATATGCAAAATTAGGGTTGGGTATATTTAGAGTATTTTAAAAGTGATGCACAGATCAGGACTTTTAATGGCTGATTTCGATTGACAATATTTTTACAAGCAAATGAGAAACAACTGCATTTGGTCTATAATGAATATTTTTAAGTTATATTTTTTCTATAATTTCTATAATTTATTTACAATTTTTGTAACCGTGAACGCCTCCACATTGACCGACCTCAAGGCTTTTCTGTCCAAGCAGGCAAGCCTGAGACGTATTTCTTTGATCCATCCATGCAAAACAATGTGAATACTATTTAGCTGACACTCTTTAAGTAAAGTATGGAAACTTGGCCATTTAAAGCAAAAATTCTTTTACATATGACTTGAGACAAATTCACTGACATGCTTACCCTTTCAAACAGCACTTCTCAGGCATTATACTGAGATTTCTTGAGACAGTTCCCTTTAGAGCCATATTCATTTTCAGTAATTTAGCTTGCTACTGTATATATAATTCAGCAACATCATGAATACCACAGGTTTTTTTTTTGCCATTGTTATATTGGTGCATAGAAATAAAATTATTGTGCTTATTTCACAAAAACAAGTGGGAAAAACAAAAAAGCTGGATTTCCTGAATTGTTTACTTTGTTTTATTCTTATAAGCACTCTGTATTATCAGTATTGTTTCATATTATTATATACTGTAGTTACTGTATACTATAGTTACAGACTTTAAATCTTGACTAGACAAGAGACGTTACACTGTAAAAAATAAAAAGTTGACTTAACTTAAATTTTCAAGGCAACTTGCTGCACAGCTTTTTTGAGTTTACTCAACTCTTGGATGATGTAGTTCACCTAACTCAATTTACTGAGTAATGTCAACTAACACCAAAGAGTTGAACCAACTTAAACTGATTAGGTAATAAGCAAATTTCTATGTTTACTCAACTAGTGACTAAGTTATGTAAAGAGTAATTAAGTATATCCAAATTTAACTAATCTACATATTTTGGACTGTGGGAGTGTACACAGAAAGGTCTCATAAACAAAGTCTTTGTCTGACTTAAACCAGAGACCTTTTTGCTGTGAGGCAACAATGATGCGCGCTAACTCACTGTGCTGCCCTCTACACTGCAAACACACTTCTCAATCATGGTAACAATGAACAAACATAATTCTTTAAAAATTACTCTAAATACAACCTATAACTTACATTACACTCTAAAAAACAAACGGTGCTATATAGCACCAAAACAGTTGCTTTGGATCGTAACGATAGAAGAACCATTTTTAGTGCCATATAGCACCGGTGAAGAACCAGTGAAGCACCAGTGAAGCACCAGTGAAGCACCTGTGTAGAACCATATAGTGCTATGTAGAACCATATGTGGTGCTATATGGCCCCTATATGGTTCTACACTGGTGCTTTACTGGTGCTTCACTGGTGCTTCACTGGTTCTTCACCGGTGCTATATGGCACTAAAATGGTTCTTCTATCGTTACGATCCAAAGCAATTGTTTTGGTGCTATATAGCACCGTTTGTTTTTTTAGAGTGTAACAACATAACAACATAAATAAATCCAGCAAACATTAAAAGAGTAATCTTTTTAGTAAATATTAACCAAAGAAGTGAACATGTCGCAATGCATGCTGGGAACCATTCCGACCATTGTTTTTTTTTAAATTGCTTGTTCAGATTACTCAGTTTGGCAAGTTGGGTGAACGTATTGGACAAAAACTTTTATATCCAAGTCCAGTCAACAAAATAATATTTGTTAGCTGAATGATTATGCTCTTTTCATTCAGTGAACACAAAATAATCAACTGACGCCCTTCAACAAAGAAATCTTTGTTCAAGTTACTTAATGTTCTTTGTTGAATGAACATTTTAAAGTTGGATTTTTTACAGTGTATGTTGTAAGAGTATTTATATAGGGCCAGAATAGCTCTTTAACAATTCAGCCCTGTACACACTGCAGCTGCATTTAGTTAATGCTTCATAATCTCAGAGTCTGATTTTGAAGAACTTGCATGGGACCACAGATAGGTTTCTTTGGCTGTGAACACAAGTTAGTGGATATGTTCTTTGGTTTTGATTGGTGGATTGAGTTCAAAGGAACTGAGGACAGATTTTATGATAGGCTCACAAAACTCAGTATAAAGCTGTCACTGGAAAATGTCTTCCAAAGCATTTTACTCTGTTTTTTTGTTCTTTAGATGGACGTGTTTATGGGTTTTTGCCCTTAAATATAATACCAGACTGATATTGTAGCACAATTAATAATTTGTGGCATCTTGTGGTATTTCTTTAAAATTGCTAAATACATTGTCTACGTATGTGGAAATAATTAGTGAACCAAATACACATTTTGCTGACTTTATCACCCCACCATATATACTGTATGTTAAATGTTTATTTTGGGTGAAAAGTAAATCTTCAAGGAACCTGTAAAAAAGTCTTTGCTGCCTTAAATTTTTTAGTTGAATCAACTCTTAAGTCATGTCAACTTACTATTATTTATCTTGACTAGAGATCATTTGTAATAACTTATAAAATTAAGTTGACTTCTTTCAAGTATGTTTTATAACTGTAGCAACTCATCACCTGTCAAGATAAATAATACTGAAGTAAGTTGGCTTGTAAATCTGAGTTAATGCAAAAAAACAGCTGAAAAAGAAAATGCATGCCTAACAGTAAGCATCTGGACTTTGGTCTTAAAGGGGAAGTTACGTAATATTGCTTCTGTCTGTCACTCATGTTAATCAAACAGCGTTAAGAGAAAATCTCTCACTGCTCTTGACTAAACCTGCAACTGCATTTGCATTTTGACTGTGACAAAAGTCATCATACTTTCTTTTCTGCTGGCTTTTTGGTTGATTAGATCTACTGTCTCTCTTGGTTTTCTCTGCTGATGCCGAATCTCCAGTTTTCTTTTCATTCTGTGTCACAAACTTATCCATTGTTAACTCTTATTGTCTCTACCGCCTCTCCACATTAAAGTTTAATGTTCCATTCTGATGTGAATTCTTGTAGGCTATGCTTCTACATGACATTTTCTTTACAGTCTGATGTTGTTTTAAGTTAGGCTTATATTTAATTGTTTTGTTTTGAGTGTATAGTCAATAAATAAAGGAATTATAGAGATGGGCACAAAAATGACCAAATTTCCTCTTGTTTGTTACACCCCATTTGTAATGTTCCTATTCCCCACCAGTGGGTCCCACCCACTGATCTATATAAATGACTGGATTGCGCATGACGTCACACTTGTGAAGCCACCGCGCCGCCATGTTGGTATACCCAAACGTTCTATTAAATCAATGGACGTTATCAGATTTTAATGATGAAACATCACTTTACTCATCTTCGTTTATATATGTGAATTTCCCCTTTACATTATTACAACACAATCGTCCAAAGCATGTAAATAGTTATTTACTGAAAGTTGTACATTTTGCGTTTTAATCAGTTATTATACATTCATCTTTATTACAGTATCAGATCAGCAGACAGACCGCAGCATATTTAGTATTAATGACAATAAACGTGCTCATTCTGAAATTGAAATAAATAATCATGCTTTGTACCGTATGTGCAAGCAATAATTTGCTAGTTTTGTAATTATGTTATCTAAACTTATTTAGAGAAATAACGCTGACCGTCACAGTGTATCTGAATGTCAAAAAAAACTTTATTTATACCGGTGTCATTAACAAATGCAACAGACACACTCACCTTAACGTTTTTTTATAAATCCATTATCCTGCCCGATTAAAACATAAACATTGCAAATAACACCAGAATTAACAAATAATTAATGTACACATATCCTAAAAATTAACCTTGTGTAACAGATACGCTGTAAAGGGGGTAAATTTTGATCATGATTTTGAATGAAAGTCACTGACGCTCTCTGCCGGTTGGGTATACCAAGATGGCGGCTCGAACTCTGCGCTGGCTTCACCTCACGCAGTTACGTCAAGCGTTCTATGCGCAATCCAGTCATTTATATAGATCAGTGGTCCCACCCCACTGAGTTAAAGTAACATTAATGTTGATGTGACAAAAATGCTGCATATTTTTATAGAAAAATTACCTTTTTCTTACATGATACACTTACATTTTAAACATGGAAAAGCGATTGTCTTGAAATGTATTGGTGATGGTGGATCATTCAGACCATATTTCCACAGCACAGCACTATTCTCAGGTTCAAATTGCATAGCAGTTCTTAACAAACAAAAGCATGACAGTATTTTGTTACACAAGTATGCAGGAATTTTGACACCCTAGTACTAAAGTGAAGTTTTTCTAGCTCAGAAAATCTGAAGCATTTTTAAGACATCTGAGCTATGTTGAGTCTGTCATATTGCTGCCAAAATGAAGCATACTTATGTCAAGAGGGTTTGGAATGTTTTTAAACAAGCAGAATTTGATCCAGGAAAGTAAGTCTGGGGGATTTTAAAACATCAGTTTTTCCACTTCATTTGATAAGGAATGCATAACACATATTGCTGTCATGATGGTAATAAAAGGAGAGTATCTGTTAAGAAGCCCCATAAACTATTCTGTAACCTGTATGACCACTTGTCATTTTTTTCTGGTTTGAAATTGGATGTTTAGTGGTGCCTTCTGTCACTATTAATATGAACCAAGAACTTTTGATTATTGATATCTATTGATTTATTTTTGATTTTTGAAATATGAGTACTGATACTTCTATTTTAACTAATTCACCTTAACTGATATCAGTGAGTAGCATAAATAACATATAGATGACTTTATGTTATACCCATAGACTGTAAAAAAAAGATGGACGACACCTGTTCGCTCTCTTCCATTAGTGAAAAGTGAAGCCGCCAGTGTCCCGACGTGGCGCTGACATCTTGGGTCTTGAGTCTGCGCAGTAGCGATTTCGGGACCAGTCATGCGCAGTAGTGAGCAGAAAGTCAAGTCGCGAAATCAAAACCCCGCCCTCGCTCTCGTAGAATGCACATATCACACGATATCACAGCTGTCAATCATGACGTGACACCACAGTTTTTATATTATTAAATACCTAACTAAACACAACCTATTTTAAAAACAAACATTTGAATGTACATCAGCGTGATAAAAAATACATTAAATGACAGAAACCAGCTTCGGAAAAAAGATAATTGAAGTGTAATTAATTTTTTTAGTTGGTCTCAAGTCCCATTGAATAACATGGGGAGGCGGGGTTTATGACCTATACTGGGACCAGTCACTGGGGGGCGATCGAGACGTTTTGGCTTCACTTTTCAGGGCTTGTGCGGCACGCTTGGTTATACCACGTGGCTGTTGAATGCTTTATTCTGATTGGCTGAGAAATCTTCCATGGGTGTTGATTATTTTTGTAAACCGCACACCTTACTTTTCAAATGCAATGTTTTAGGTAACCGTGGTATAAGCTGAATAATTGACTCCAGTGCTTTAAATTATTCGAAAATATAACGGCATTACCACCTTGGGTGTGCATTATTTTCTTATAATTCAACGGGCCGTCGTCAATTATTTCTTAATTATAATTGATAATAATAATGTATAGTTATAATTGAATGCACTCACAGTGTATAGGATGTTATAAAATAAATCATGATTATTGTCATGAACTGTGTAATATATTACAAAGTGTAATGTCACTCCACTTTTAATAGTATCAGTTTTCCTATAGAGCTTTTCACAGTTTTGAACAGTGTAGCTTTACTGAATATACATTTTATAACAATCAGTACAGGAGGAGAGGATAGAAATGTGGCTAGTTTGTCAATGATTATAGATTTAAACACTGCAAACACCCACAAGCAGTTGGTAGACCTATTTGTTTTATTTCTGTGGTCTATCTGTGATGCCACCCAAACCTCTTTGTTTAATTTTGCAGATATCAAATTATTGGTGATGATTTAGCAAAAAGATAAATCGTATAGTCTCTTTAATATACCAGAATATCATTGCATTTTTGGGGTTTGATCCACTACCGGTTCTCACCAAGATGCGTACAAATGACACGCAGTGTGATTATCGTGCAATAGATACGCCAAATTCCGATTTTGCGTGCATATGATACGCCAGTCCTTCCCATTCACTTATATGGCGAATCGTTTCGTGTGTTTTCTCATTTGTTTTCTGTTTTTTAAACCATTTTCGCTTGGGTTTAGGGTTAGATTTCAGATTTGTTTAAGTAGGTTATTTAATATACAGGTTTCTCTATGTTTTTGTCTATATTTAAGCCATGGTCGCTTGGAGTTGGGGTTTGGGTTAGGGTGTCATTTTAATATAACAAAAAGTTGTTCTAACCCTAAACCCAAGCGAAAATGGTAAAAAAACAGAAAACAAATGAGAAAACAATAAATAAAACGACACGAAACGATTCGCCATATAAGTGAATGGGAAGGACTGGCGTATCATATGCACGCAAAATCGGAATTTGGCGTATATATTGCACGATTATCACACTGCGTGTCATTTGTACGCTTTTTGGTGAGAATGGGTTAGCAGTTACCTGACAGCAATTGCATGAACAATGATAAAATCACAACTTATCCGCTACTGGCATCTTCAGTTCCTTTAACTTGCACAGCTTCATGTTATGCAGATGCATTTTATCAGAAAATATGCCTTTTTATGTGTTTTTAAAAATTGTTATTAATGTAAATTAGGGCTGCATGATATTAAAGAAAATTTGATATTTGCTCAATTAAATTGATAATAAAATATATAAAATATATTTAAAATCTATTAATTATCTAACATAGATATTTTGAAAAAAGAAAGCATAGTTTTCCTACACTCTCTTTGCTATCTGTATCAACCTAAAACTTTGACGGTACATAACTTTTTAAAGTTAAATTCAGTTGCACATCTGCCATAATATAAGTTTAGCACACTATGGAAATCAGAATGCTGATCATTCAATTGATGATGATGTAAAGTTGATAGTGAACACACCTGTCCTGACTGTTTTAACAAATCTTTCTGGTCTAAGTTAGACAAACAGATGGTCTTACCTTAAACTCATTCCATTGATCCAGCCCATAAAGCCCTGTGTCAAGCTGCTTGGTGATACAGATTGCAGTTACACTTGGTGCCACTAGTGGCACAGAATAGATATTGTGCTCTTCACCTTTAAAAATAAATTCTGCTGTAATGATTGAACGATCACAAAGTTGGAAATTTGCGTCTCACTTATTACTCAATGCTGAGCCTGGTTTATCATGTTTCGTAGAACAAAGAGGACATTTGGTATTTGCTTATTTATGTAAAACACCTGTGTATGACTGTATGCTTCACTTTATTTGCGTGAGCACTAAACAAAGATTCATGCAGAGTTTTGAATACAAATCCAAGGGTTTTATCAGTATAAGATCAGTGTGGTAAAATTTTTGATCATTAACAGCAAGACATTCTGAAAATAATTTTCGGTCTAAAGCACTAAAAATAAAGTAATAATGTGTTTGAAATGTTGTGAATAATTTAATTGACTGTGAAGTTGCTCTGTAATTATCTTGATTTTCAAGTTCTGTATCCTGCAGTATTTTCATATAGGCATTGTTGTAAAGCAGCTTTAAAGGATTTTACAGAAATTTCTGTGATCTACAACAGATTATTGGAAAATTTAAATACTAATTCACATTCAAGAGAATATGTTACATGGTTACATACATTTAATACAATATTATACTTTACATATTATAGTGCAATAAAATCTAAGTATAATATGTAATACATTTCATTTTACAATGTTTAAAAAAATTGACTGTGGCAATACATTTTTGTCCTCTTTTGCTAGTGTATGCCTCTTTTAATCCCTGCTGTCTTGTTTGACAGACCTAGAGCTGTTTCTTAAGCAGGTAAATGGATTAACCAGTTAGATTAGCTGCTGGAGGTGAATGGAGAGAATTTACCCGCTGTCACCTTTCATTATCGTAAAACCATCATAACCATCATGTGGAAGTGCCATTAAGTGATGAGCAATAGCCCTGATCGCCCTATTATTTTAAGATTATAAGAGTATTTTACAGTTAATTTCCTTATATTTCCAGCAGGTTATTTTGGCTTTTCTTAGTATTTGGATTAGAATCATACACTGTAAAAAAATTTTGCTGCCTTCAAGTCATTTCAACTTACTATTATTTATTTGACAAAGGATGAGTTGCTACAACTTATAAAATGAAGTTGACTTATTTCAACTATATTTTATAAGTTAAATTTTATAAATAATAGTTGATTAAAAAATTTAAGGCAGCAAATCATTTTTTACAGTGTATGCATTGTGATTGTCAGAAACATCATTTAATACGTCACATTTCTACCAAAGCATGCATAATGCTTCAATGTAAAATTAATAGAGGGTAAATACTGATATCTGAGAGGCCTCACAGCCCAAAACATAAAATCATGCACCTTGTGTTGTGTCACTGTAGAGTTTTTGTTATCATGTTAACGTGTCTTAATGAGATCTCAGGTGAATAGGGAGTTGTCCCTCTGTGCTGTTGTCATGCATTGTGTTGGGCTGTGTGAGGCAGACGCGGGACTGTGATTATGTCACTGTCAGTTTTCTCCAGCTTTGCTGTGAGTGATGTGTTGTGTTAATAGAGTGCGTTCAACCCTGGAAATTAACTTTTACTAGATGGATATATATCTCTTTTACATCTTTTTTGTGGTGAACTGTCTGTGAAGATTGAGTGGATTTAAATCGACCCATCTGTATGGCAGAAGAGGGTGCTTGTCTGTAGACTTGTTTAAGTACGTTAAGAAGGATTGGTCAATGTGTACCTGGCTGTCTTGGAAATCCTTGATTTGAAAGGCAAAGGCTCTACATGAAGGTGTGTGATTTTTTTGTTATTGGTTCGTTTCAATTTTAGTCTTAACTACATCATTAGACTTTTGTTTTGCTGTAACTTCTTTGTTTTAAAACTGTTTTCATATATTGCTATGAAATGTACCATTTTCCTTTTGTTTTTTAAATAAATGACACTTTTTTTATATAGATATTTCCATTTTAAGCTGCTGTTTTATTTCATGTCATTGAGGCATTTTTGTTTCAAGTTGTGGTTCAGATGCATTTATTTTGTGTAACATTCTGTTGTCATTTGGGTCATTCAAGGCCTGTTGGCACAATACAGTCTCTGTACCTCTTAGGCAACAATGAATTGCTTTAGCAAGCTGACTAGTATGCATACTACTAATGCTTAGCAAAAATGTAACCATGCCACCATTTGTTTATTCTTAGATTGTTTTGGGACAAAAGAAAATGACAGGAGGATGTCTTCTGTTGTGTCAGACAGTTTAAGCTCTTTTTAGTTCTCATTTACAAGAAGAACTCTTGTTTCTATTTTTAGGATGCTTATCTGTTGTCACCTGCCAATGTCTCTGTTGAAACGTGTGGACTGTCGCATTAGTGCAGGGCTATCACACGCATTCGATTAGGACAGATTGGAAGCAATGTTTTTATTTATTACATTGCAATAAAAAAAAAAACGCATTTATGCTGCAAAAATTCTGCACACTGTGGTCACCACTGGAATGGAGCTGCAAATACTCGCCCTCATGCCTAAATATATACATATGTGATAGAAATATGTAGAATTTTGATAACACTTAAAAAAGGCCCATTTGCTAACTTCACATAACTGATGTTTGTGTATGACACCTTATTTTCAAGTGTTTATTTGGTAAATGAATTATTTTTTTTGCTTTCAGTTTCATAGTTGAAGAAGACAACAGCATTATTGCTTCCATCTAATATGTAATAATTTCATTGGTTAAGAGCATTTTAACCAATATCTTTTGCAATAACATCCATATCTTATTACGCAAGCTGTTTTGTGGTTAGATATCATTTGTGTGGTCTTAATTGAGCTTATTTTTGCTCAGACTGCTTGTGTGTTCCATTAGTTGTTGTTTTTTCTGTATTATATATTATGTTTTCACCGTAACTCTGTCAGTCAGATATTGTTGTTTAATGACGTCATATTGCTGTGTTCAGTTTATAAGGGTCTCAAGTTAAATTTCGTTTAGCATTTACTAAAGTACAGGTACATGCTTTAACTTATAAAGGAAGCTAGCTAATTTTCATTGCTGTAGTTTACAGTGTTGTCCTTACTGTATGATGCATATTGCACACAAAAAAATGGTCACCAGCTAGTCTAGTGTTTCATTTGCAGTTCAAGCACAACGTTTTTTGTGTGTGTGTCTTCATTACTTTTAAAAAGACAGAAATTCTGATCGTAAAGTCTACAGTATACACATTTCTTGTTTTGTTTTCTGTTAATTTTTTTTAACAAAATGCGTAAACGTTGCCAGTTTAATGTCCTGCTGTCATACGGCAGACATGAATATTTCTCAAAGCCACATTTCAGTTACTGGGTGGACTGAGGACAGAGCCAACTGACAAGGATTAGATTTGCATGTAATACATATTGTGCATTCATCCAGGAGCTTAGGATAGAAGCATTCAACCACTATTATTATATACAGTAGTACATTCATTCCCTGGAAATTTAACCCACAAGTTGGCAGTGCTAACAGCATGCTCTTCCAGTTAAAGCAGACGTAGTGAACCTGTCACTGGTATGAAGCCAGAACTGAATCAAGGGGCACATTTGGGTGCCTTGGCCCAATAAAATCTGAAACTCAAAAAGCCTGAGGGTTTTGAGTCTTTAGTAACAGTCCTGTGGTGGGAGTGTCCAGTCGCTCATAATCTGTGTTATTTCAGTGTAGACATCTGCTTCACTGCGGATTCACAGCTCAAGAATTTGAAGTATTACTGTACTGTACATTGGCTTTGGATGGCATTATAGACAAGCCAGATATATATATATATATATATGAAGAGTTTGGTTCCAAAACGCAATAAATCCATTTTGACAAATTTTGGTAAAAACGTGTTTTCTATACCAAGAAAGTGACAAGATGAAAACGACTATTTTCTGTTACAAACTTTCACATAGCATCTTTAGGTTATAAAAACATAAAAAATTCAAATCCATAACTTGATTTTCAAAGATTTATTATAAAAACTGATTATTTTTTCCACAAAATGCAATAAATCCGTGACAATTTTTTCTTCAAAATTTTATAAATCTATTCAATCAATAGCCTTTATAAATGTGCATTCATCTTTGCCATGTTATATTAACTTAGTTGACTAGTTGTACAAACTATATAAAAATATAAACATTAATGTCATTAATCAAAAACTTACTTTGTCATATTAAGAACACTGTCATTGCTGCGGTTATACTTGACGTCGTGCTTAACGTTTTTCACATCGATCAGCTGTAAAATGTTTTGGTCCCGCTCGATTTTCATTGATTTTGAGTAAAATAATGTAAAGTTTTTCATAAGATCCCCTGGGGTCAATGTGTTCGCATGACAGAAACTTGATGCTGTCGGTCCGGGCAAACAAGCACCCGTCTCCCGAGTGCCTCTTGTGTAAATTATTAGATGTTGATGGCTTACGTTTCTTTCCCGTCACAGAAAACCATCACAGGTTTATCAATGCTATTAAAGTATTATTTTGTTTTTGTTTGTTTGTTGATCACGAAGTACAAAGTAGATGAGAAAAACTAGGATTCTGTGTACTTAACGCGCCGACATTGTTTGTTTACATTGCGTGGAATGGTCCGCTGTAATCTGTGGAGTGGATTTATGGCATTCTGTAGAAAAGGGGGAGTGGCGTTTATTGCATTTTGGGAAAAAAGGGAGAAAAGATGACAGACTAACACGGCGTATATTGGATTTTGCGTAAAATTAAGAATTTACTTTTTAATACTGACCTGATATAATACTGATTCTGGCAGTAACTCATTTTTTTCAAAAATGGCGTTTATTGCGTTTTGGAACCAAACTCTTCATATATATATATATATATATATATATATATATATATATATATATATATATATATATATATATATATATATATATATATATATATATGAAAATTTCCCCCAAGATCTGCAAAAAAATACTTTTAGCTGCCAAAAGCAATTGCTAGCAATACAAATGAAAATAACTTAACAATTACTTACTTAGGAAAATTCGGGGCCAAAGTCGAACAAAATGAAGCACTCACACACAATTTTTTCACTGTCGCATACACTCAAAAAATAAACTTAATTTAATTGAGTTAATTCAACAAAAAAAATCTAGATTTACTTCAGCCAACATAACATTGTTGCGTAAAACTAACAGATTAATAAAACCAATACAGACAGGCATCTTATTGGCTGATGATGTTGCAGTGTTTTATGAGTAATTGCTGTTCTGGCACCCTCTTGCAGAAGTGTAACATCTTTAGATAGGTATGTGAGTAATAATTGGCCAAGTATGACTCAATGAGCTTGTTCTGATATATTTTTAGAACACAAACAAACAAATGAATGGTTTGAAATGTAAGATTAAATTTAAAATATGTTTGTGATGTATTTGATAGCTGTAATTAAAATGTCTATATGATTAGTTGTATTGAGCAGCTGCACTATGATTGATTGATTCAGTGTTATGGGGTTATTATTAAATAGGTGATCCTAATTAAAGGATTTTTGGCATTATTAAAAGTTTTGTCATCATTAATAAAATGTTTCATGTACAATCAACCTGATTCTTGTTTGTTGAGACTAAGGTTTGTTAAATTAACTTAAACTTCTTTTGTAAAATGATTCATTGAGTCTTGAATTTGCACAGTCATTTGTAGCACAGTAAAACATTTGAGTTCTGTAGCTCTGTTTAAGCTTAGTGTAGGGTTTACAAATGTGTTATTTGCGGTTTAATTGATTAAAAGGGTGATAGAGATGTTGGATTGGTATCGACACTCGACAGATACTCAAGTTTGTGGTATTGACATCGGTATCAGACACAAAAAAGTGGTATCGGCCCAGCTCTAGTTTAGATTACTTAAACAAATTGAGTGGAAACTGTTGACACAATTTTTAAAGTAAATCCAACATTTGATTTTTTTTTTGAGTGTAAGTTACATTTTTAAAATGTAATTTTTACAATATTTATTTCACATTTTTTATCAATGAACCATTCTTTAACATTCCAGCAGACATTATCCAGCAATTTTACACCTAATCAGATAGCTGAGTTGGTCCATTTCTATTCGGATATTAATCTGATCCTCTATTCCTGCACAAACTGTGTCAACTGTTCATTGCTCTTTCTTAAAGCAACACTAAAGAGTTATTGCTCTTTGCTCCGCCTACAGGTTAGAAGCGTAAATGTCCATTACCACTGTTGTAAATACTGCAGCATAGCTGGATCTGATTGAATTGTAGGTCTGCTGTAAAGCAAGTTTTTGTAGTTTTCACTCGAACTACAGGACCGCGACCCGACGGTTGGAAACTTCTTTAGTGCGGTTTTGGCCGATAGAGGGCTGCAAAGCGAATGTGAAAGTGTCGTTCACCCTGTTTCGAGGGGATGAACGACATCAACTTTTTTGGAAACGTAATTTTAAGGTAAAAAAAACCTCTTTGGTGTTGCTTTAAGAAACTTGCAATGACGCTTAATGCAATAAAAGGCAGCACTGTATGTTGGGCAGCAATGCGGACGCATGTCTGCTTGTTTCGCCCTTTAGTACAGAGCAGTGGAAGAATGAAAGATGGGGCTTAGCAGAAAACATTTGTTAATAATTATATTATTTCTTTGTTTAATATTTATTGTGTTTGTCATAGGATTTCTTTGATTGTTACACTCTGGACGTTGCTCTTTATCGTTTCTCTTCTCATCTATGACGTGTGGTGCAACGCAAATGAGTCTCTCGCTCTTTGCGCTTGTTCATTTAGCAGACAAATAGGAAAATAATTGTTGTGTCTTTCTCATACTCTGGCTCTGCCTGTTGTTCAGGGTGTGTAAATTATAACAATAAATGAAACTTGTAGTGCTGTATGTTTTCACATCTTTCTTAGACAGTTTAAATGCTTTATGATTTGCTGCATTTGTGAAGCGTACACGCCTCTCACTTGGCGCTGGTTGCTTTTTGATTGCGTCATCAAAGACCTCATTGTTCTGAAGTTTATTCGGTCATTTCACTTTTCGGCGATAACTGAAAACTAGTTTTTTTTTTGCCAAATAATTTTGATTGCCAAACATTCGGTGCATCAGAATTGCTGCAAACTGTAGGTCAGTCCTATGCTTAAATGTCTGTTGTTGAATGCTGCTGTCTTCAACTATATAGAGCATGTTTGACCCCAAAGTCTGGTCTATTGACTGATGTGATCAGTACTGTTCTCGGGCATGGCAATATTAACTGCACCCTCCTTGCCAGTGATCTAAAATACTGGATTGGGCACAACTTAAAAATATTTAAACCACAGTTTATTTTTGTCAGTATTATTATGTGATTATTATTATTGATCTAAGAGTAAAATAGTCTAGATCAGGGGTATCCAACTTTTTATGAGCAAGAGCCACCGCAATGGATAAAACAATCTGGAGGGCTAACAACTTCTTTTGCTTGTTAGTTTTATTTTATTTTACTTGTTGATGTTTCAAAAAGAAGCTCAACTAATATAAACATATGTAACAAATAAATAAATAATCATGTTGGAGACCACTGGTCTAAGAGCTCTGGTGCCTGTATTGATGGCCCTAACCCCAGACTGTGGAACAGTAAATATCAGCTGAAATGAAGATTTGAGAGTTTTCTGAGAACAACAGAGAACGAAAGTTCTGAAATACACACTGTACAGCGGCAAATCCATATTACATACAAATCTTAAAATCTAAAATGTATTTTAGTTTTATCTCTAGAATCTTTAGTCTTTATAAAGACATATCATAAACTAGAATGAATGGACAGAACTGGGCAAGACCTGAGTCTCAGTGGTATGGCAGTGACCTTCTAACCACCCACCCATTGTCATCATGCCATTTGTGTCCCTAGGGGGGCAGCTAGCCAGTTCAAAGTCAGCAATAGGTCACCAATGACGTTTATCTGTTACCCCGTTGGCCCTAGGAAAGGTAAGTATAAAAAGCTTACTTTCAACTCGTGTCCTACATGGGAAAACCAGAAGTACCAGGATACTCCAATTACAGAGTTATTGTATCCGCAATGGTTTGTAGATTTGTAGTTTGGAACATTGTATATCTTTCTTTTAATCCAAGCATAAAACTGTCCTTTATTGCATTAACACAAGCCTATAAATAAATGTGAAACTTTTCATTGGTTGCAAAATATTAACCTCCACTTGCTAATATGGAAATGTAGAGGTTAGCGAAGAATGTTTATGACATCAAAGCTGTATTGTTTGAGTCCAGCTGCCAATCCTTATCCTTGCCAGGGAGAGACCAATACTGGTTACATACTGCTCCCGTTACATTCCTTCTGTCTTACTGAGCTACATACAACATTCTCGGTTTCAGCTCTTTTATAATGACAGTCAGACGCAACCAGTAGCCCCTCCCTCCCTAAGAAAAGAGGTGTGCTCTGTTTGTGCACGTGAAGGTGTGTGTAATAGACATCAGTGGCTTCAGTCACAGGAGAAGCCGGTACTAAAACTTTGTTGGATATTACTCCGATGCTTTTGTGGAAAGACTGAGAAAATCTGAAAAAATCCTGATGGCCTTAAAACCATTTGAGCTGAAACAAAGATAGCAACAAGCTATGAGTATTCGTGGCCATAACAAGCATAGCTCTTCTGGAATGATTCTCCTACCGAATCTGGACGTTGTTACTTTAGGGAGTGTTTGGGAGGATAAAAGCCGTTTCGCTAGTCTTAATCGCAGGTTATCAAGATGGTTTGGTAAGTCATAATTTGGTCATTTTAAAGTCTTAAGACTCAAGGAACATAATGGTTTGATATTGTTTTTTTTTTTGTGCTAGTAATAAGTATCAGAAAAAATATGGATTTGTCTCCATTAGAAAATGACATTTACAGTAATTGTTCAATCTTAAAAATAAAGGTGCTTGAAAGGTTCTTCACAGAGATGCCATAGAAGAATGATTTTTGGTTCCTCAAAGAACCATTCAGTCAAAAGGTCTTTAAAAAACCTTTCTTTCTTACCTTTTTATGATCTGAATAATCTTTTTCAACACAATAACCTTTTTTGAAACAAAAAGGTTCTTCTGATGTTAAAGGTTTTTTGTGGAACCATTTAGCCAAAAATGAAGCACCTTTATTTTTAAGAGTTTGGAGCTATAGAAAAGGTTTTTCAAGGTTGAGCTACAGCTTCTTCATCTGTTTGTCCAAGTACAGTATACATGACAAACTGCTTAATCCAATATTTGAAGTAAGGACAAAACAAAGTCTGCAGTAAAGAGTTTGGAGCTATAGTTGTTCCCAACATTTACCACGGTAACTTTTTTCAACCCACATTACCCTTTTTTGTTGTTGCACAAAACATTATCTACATAACATGTACTGTATACATTCTGGATAAAACTGAGCTACAGGTATGAGGATTTTAGTTAAAAACATTATGACATTACAAAATGACAAAGCATTGTTTTATTCCCACTAATAACTAAAAGTTACATGCATTCAAGTTGTTTGCCAAAATGATGTTGGTCATTTTTCATGTTTGCCAAATATTTTGTCCTTAATTTGCCTTTAGGCCGGTTTATGCCTATGCATGAAATTGCATGTTAACAAGTGCGTGCATTCATACTGCAAATGTAAGAAGCGTGTGCTTGCATTTCTGCTCAGGGTCTATTTTTGCTGCACTGTTCACGCACAATTAAATGAACATTTTATTGTTTATGGTTTAAATGCTCATGGATTGACGCAAAAATTACTATAAAATCATGTATGCGATGCATAGTGTGTTTTAAAACCATTAGTCATTTTAAACGAAAGCAAATATTCAAAAACACAACATTGCCAGAAGTTTATTTTGCCCAAATCACAAAAACACGTTTGAATAATCTACTATACAAATCTAACTTAAACTGAAGAGTAATTTAATCACATTTTATGTGATTTTAATAAAATCAAAAAAACACAGCATGTTGAATGCTAATTGTTTATGTTAGGGGAACATGTTTTTATTGTGCTGTCATTCACTCTTTGCTCTGCAATGAATTCTCATCTTTATTTATAACATTCAGAAAAACAGATAAAATCGTGTTTTCTCCTTGTGCGGTATATTTGAGGCAAGCGCGTGATTGCATTGTGCTGTCAGTCACTAAGTGAACCCTCATCTTTTATATGAACCTTTAGATGAACAGAGTAGATAATGTGGCTTTAAATGTCTATAAATGTCAGAAAAGCAAGAAAAAAATGTGGATCGAACAAATGAGTTATATAAACAACAATGACAGTCAATTAAGCATCTTAAATGGGTTTTGCTAAAAAATGTATGTACAGTAAAGTCATGTGAACTTGTGATGTTGTACTGGTGCAGGTCTGTGCTGCAAACACAGCCAGTGTGAAAGCAAAATAGGCACGCTCTTCTGACACGAAGCTCAAGCGATGCTACTTGACGTCTTAAGCAACAAGTGCTATAATCAGGCAGGGATGCCAGTGGTCTGTATCTCATAATACTGCAATTGTAACCTGAGGCTAGTCATTCTAGAAACCAAACCAATGTGGTGGCGAGCAACTGGTTTATATGGGGGCCTGTGTGGGAACCTTCACCATATGTGGCTCCTGCACTGCAGAAGTACTTTCAGATGTCTGGTGGGACCACTTTTATTCATATTGCAATGATGTTTTATGGTCCAAATGTTTAATAAAAGGAACCTTAGATCAAATGAAGATGGGCTCTGTTCTAAAACCTACTGAACTGCCTTGCTATCTCTTTACATCCTACATTTAGCAACATCCTGTCAGCAACTTAAATTGTGCTTTACTGCACAGGAGAAATGACTTTCTGAAGGAAATATGTGACAATAGACCACAAAACCTAAGTCGCACGAATATATTTATACATAGCAATAGCCAATACCTTGTTTGTGGTCAAAATTATTGATTTTTCTTTTATGCAAAAACATGGCATGTTCCGTGACGATATTTTGTCAATTTCCTGCCATAAATATATCAAAACGTTATTTTTGTGAATAGATGCAGTGCTTAGGACTTTGTGGACAATTTTAAATGCGATTTTCTTTGCCCATTTAGATTCCAGATTTTCAAAAACTTGTATCCCGGTCAAATATTGTCTCATCCTAACAAACCATACATCGATGGAAATTATTTATTCAACTTTTAGATGATGTATAATCTCAATTTAAAAAATTTGACCCTTTTGGTTTCGTGGTCCAGGGTCACATACTGTATGATACCCTGCTATATAAATAATAAAGAGCACAAATAAATAAATTAATTATTATGTTATATACTGTTAATGGTATGTTATATATAGTATGTATCATATAAGTATGGTACATTCACTATATAATAGCATGTTATTGACCATCAATCAATGATAGTGAGATACAGAGGTTAAAGTCCATGGTTTACAGGGGATGGGCTGGCAGTAGACGCTAGTGCTATTTGAAAGTGTTTACTTTCAAAATGCTCGTATGGAAATGAAGGGAGAAAATGAGTTTCCTCCCTCTATCCCGTCTTTAACCTTTACTTTGTTTTTAAAGACTAAACAGTTGATGGGACCCACCGGCTCTCAGCATGTATGGGTATAATGCTTGACTGTCTACTAACAGTTTTTCTTGAACCTTAATTTATAATCTTTGGAAAAAGTTTTAAGATCAAATCTGTGACTGCTAAAATTTTATGAGAAACTCTGTGTATATAGGGTACAAATTGAGAAATGTGGCTAAACTTTATAATAATCAAGGTTTTATTAGCGCAAATGCATCATTGGACATTTAAAAATATCTATATATTATTATTGCTATGTCTGCTGTAGGGTAAGGTCCACTTCTGCTAGATCTACACAGATGTAAACACCTAATATTTATTTTTTTACTACTTATATTGTTGGTTTTTGTTTAATTCAAACTGATTGTGAGCCCATTTGTGTGATCTGATGGGAAGTAATCAACTTTTCTGTTCTAAATGCTTTGACACTTAAATTGTTGTAGACTTGCATTCCAGTCGCAGACAAATGATTGATTAATTTGGACAGATGTGCTTTGTGATTCATCTCTTTCTTGCGAACACATTTATCATGTTCACGTTTATTTGGAAACTTTCTGTTTAAGCAGTGGACATGCATGGTACTGCTTTTGCATACTTTCTGACTATTTGAATAGGCTTCTGTGTCTGATGTAATATGGAAAGGGCAAGACTTTAAATTTATTTCTTTTTCTTGCTTGCATTTGTTTGTCATGACCTATGTGTTGTGTAATTTATTTAATAATTATTGCATAGCAGTCAAATCAGATAGAAATCACTGACGATGTCTGACACATTTTGAGCAATTTCATAAGATGGGTGTGTAGGTACAGTTAAGAACAAAAGATTACAAAATAGTTTTAAACAATGGAAGATGTCTGATTTGGAGTCATTATAAAATGGGAGATATACACACGCCTGTGACCACACATCAGCTGTTTTCTATAATAATGCGACAAATATTATTAACTATATTATTAATAACTATTTAGAAACATCTGGGCTGTTTTTGTCCTTACCAGAGCACCATCTGCAGTTTATGGCTTATTTATGGCTGTTAGCAAAAGTAGTTATCTAGGGGAAAAATGGCAGAAAAACAGTACACTAGTAAACATTTACAGACTTATTTTGTTGACCGAGACCATAGATATGGATTAATCACTATCCATTATTTCTCTCTTTTTTAGAATCTCCTCGGTTGTCCACTGGCTCTGTTGGCAGCAATGACCGGGCGTCGACAGCTACGCTGTCTGATTGTTCAGACTTCGCAGATGTCCAGAGGCCCGTAAGTGTTGTGTCCACCATCTCATCCGGGTCAGGTTCCTCTCGAGAAGACGTTCCTCTGTCAGGCATCCCATCCGCTGGTGCTCATGTTGAGGACAACGTGGATTTGGAGTTGATGCCTGCTGGGAATCCCAGAGAGACTCAGAAATCTAGTCTGTTTCTCCTGCAAAATAGCAGCAATGTTGTGAACAGCAATCATAACTCTCAGCACTCTTCAAGTCCATTTGCTGCAAAAACCATGGCACCCAACCCTGGACTCACCTACCTGGACCGTGTGGTAATGGAGATCCTTGAGACGGAGCGAATGTATGTGAGAGATCTGCGGAGTATCGTAGAGGTTAGCACCAATCTCAAGCTTTCATCATTTAGACCGTAATTTCAAGCACCTTGGTGTAAATTAGGGGTGGGTGGTATTACCAAAAATCCATTTCACGGAATGAGTCATTTTATTTTATGGTAACAGTATATTTCACAGTATAAACGTTTAGTTTATATTGTTTTTGGAATAAAAGAAATCGCTCACTATAGCTTTAACCTAAATGCATACCACAGTTTTAAAATATGGGCAAGTTAAGGTTAGTGAAAATGTTAGAATGTTATGACTCTAATCAAACACAGCTAAAGCAGCTAATCAAGGTGTTCAGGTGTCTGTAATCTCTTAACCCCTGGTTAAGTTTGAAAAGTGTAAAACGTGAAATAGATAACCCACAATTCTGTTAAACCAGGGTTTAGAATAACCCATGGTTAACTATTTCAAGTGTGAAAAGCCATATAGAGTATTTTTTTAGACTAGTGAGAAAAGTAGTGTCTGACTTATTAAATTGTTGCTCTGAAAACTTTACTTGGTGCTGCTGATAATACTTCTTACATTAGCAGTTCCTGGTGGTTTTTCTTTGTACTATAACTGAAGTGGGGGTGTGCTTAAACCCACCAAAAGACATGTCACATCTATGACTCTAGCAGTTAGACATCCAGTGACGAGATTATCATGTTACGTAACATCAGGTTTGACAATTGGATTGTGCGGTTGAGTCAGTTCTCAAAGTACAACGCTAGCTCAGTGTGAGATTATAAACAGTCATGAAAAACATCAACATGTGTTTTTATAATACTATTTTATTTGAACATTTCTGTAGTATATTTGAACCTTGTAGATTTGGAATGCTAAATAAAAGATTTCCAGATTTTAATGACAGGATTTAGACACTGTTCTCTGTTCAGACATACAAAGGGAAAAGCTTTATAAGTCTATATATAACTTTTCCCTGCATTTATGTATTCTAAATAAATATTTGTGTATAGGAACTTAATGCATAAAATTGCATATAAGCACTCGTTCTTTGACAAATCAACAGACAAAGGCACAGATGAACATTTCTGTGTAACCATCAGACTTAGACTTAGGCATCATTTACATTGCATGTTTGAAGTGAATCAATTTCCATTTTTTCCTCATGTGGCACAGATCGGATATGAACCATGAACCTGTAAGCAGGAAAAAAGGTTAAAAAATAAATTTAGCTGCAAACCAATTTTTAAATCTTCTAAACTCTGACCTGCGAAATTTCATCTTTGAATGATACCTGTACATTTGATTGTCTAGATACTTTTTACATTTATTTGCTTCTGCATATTTTAGTCACTTTTGGGACAAAGTATTCAATGACTTTTTTCTTTGTACTGTACTGTTTGTAACCGGGAACTTTGGTACAGGTTTGATGATAACTGTAATGAAGAATGTTTCCAAAGTGATAAGCTACTTTTTTACAGAAGTGCGGTACAGATAATAATATCTGCTTTTAGTTTGCACTTTTTGAAACTTAGTTGGTCTTTTAATAATAAAACACCATGTGTGACCCATACTGGCAAAATGAGTTAAAAATAATGTGCAGAACTTGTTTAAATGCTAAAAGAGTTATTAAGAGAGATAAGACTCAAAAACTTCCTTACACTGACGGACACATCTGAAGCTTCCACACAGATGCGTGAGCGAGCTTCCCCGATATATACACAGAATTACAAATTCATGCAGATATAATCTGTTATGTCTTAAAGGGATAGTTCATTTACTCCCTCTTATGTTGTTACAAACCTGTAGAAATTTCTTTGTTCTAATGAACACAAAGGAAAAAATAATACCATTGAAGTAAATGGGGTCCACGAACAGTGCTAGTTTTGCTAGTTTAAAGGCAAAAAAAAATGGTCAGCACATAATGCACATGGTCCAACAGGGTTGTTTATATTTAGCATGTTTTTGTGCTGCTGTTCATCCCTGTGTGTGTAATAAACAAAGTGTACATGCATTGTGCACCAGCCTATTGTGCATATTACTAATTTGCCTTTTAAATATAAACAAGTACTGCACCTCCTTTAGACCAGGTTTTAGTTGGTCAATGTCACAATCATTTTCAGTTGCCTTAAAGAAGCAACGCGCCAACAATGTGCTTAAACATTTTCATATCAGCACGCCCATAGGTTCTAGCACAAAAATAGTGTGCTTTACCAATATATTTAAAGGCATTTAGAGAAAATATCTCATATAATTTGTATTCGCTTTGCTTTATGTGTTTTTTATATTGTTATAGATATTATCAAAAATGTATGATGCATTTCTTTTAAAACAACATAATTTTTCAGATGTCTTATAAAGTAATCATATTTATTAGAATTAAAAAGTGACCATACACTTTCATCCCAATCAAATAATTAACCAGTTAGTTTACATGATTGATTTTCTCTTCGCAGGACTATCTTGCTCACATTATAGACACTGGAGATCTTCCTATCGGGCCAGATCAGGTTTGTGCTCTGTTCGGAAACATAGAGGACATCTATGAATTTAACAGGTAAGAATTGATTTATTATTAGCCTGCTTTTGCCCAACCAAACCACAGTGTCCTTTGATAAATGACTTTTTCCGTGTAAGAATTTTTGACATTTGCTAAAGCAAACAGTGCAAATTAGTGTTTTTCAAATTCGTGTCTTTAGTAAATCCTGACAGAAGTTTTTTATTCCAAAAGATGGTTAGCACTGGCGCAAGCTGCTAGTAAATCTGGCCCTAGATGTTCCTGACAGGTTTATATTGATAGATAAGGTCTACAATACATGATATGTTTACTCATTTTCTGCTAAAGGTTGACTTGCCAGCTCACTAATCGATTTTTACTCCTTTATGCCAGCATATAACTTTACATATCTGGTTTCAAACCAAATGATAAGATTATTCATAAATTATTGAAAGATAATTCTGGCATCAGTTCAAATATGGTCTAATATTTTTGCATCCTGTTTTTTTAAGTTCTCTCATGTAAATGTAAAAACCATTAAGCTGTCCGTGAATAGTAGGCCTTGTTGTCCCATGATGAGCTATACGCCTTATTCAGTCTCTCACCATGTTGATTTTAAACCGAGGCTTTGAGGGATTGACGTCCAGAGCGTGTGCTTTAAATCTATTGTTCTGTATCAGGTCATTTAGCATCAAAACATAGAAAATACATCATTTTACAAATTTTCACAGGACGAAGAACCTCAGAAAACATGGATTATTAAAATTAGAAGGGACATTTTAGATGAGAATAGCTCATTGTGTACATAATATCTGTTTTGGATATTAGCCAGTTGGCTAATTGCTAATTGCTCATGTTGTAAGCATGTTTACTTTTCTTTAAAACTAGTACAGGCAACAATACAATATTTTATGACAACAACTAAGTATGTCCCATGTTTTTTCTGTTATGTTTTTTCAAGATATCAACATTTACTTTGTCTTGATAACAAGCTATTTACGTGATTCAAGTACTGTTTGATTTGAAACCCCATATGGACCCCCAAAGTTGTACAAATGTTATTTAGTTAGAAATTAATCCTGCTTCTGTAAAACAAATCAGGATTTTACCCTGTGTTTAGACATTACCAGGGTAACAACACCTTGTTCACTCATCATTTAACTAAACTATACATTTTAGGGCCCTATTGTGGTTCATGCCTTTTTGTAGCATTGACCACATTTGTTATTCGTTTTCTTTCAAACACGCGACACAGTATTGACATGTACTGTACAATGGCCTGTCTGTTTACACAGAGTGCCTTTGTTAGCATACGCTCCCCGCTTCAGCATGATCTAAAAGATATCAAGAAAATAAAGAAACCACTAAACTGTCTCATAGCTTATCTATCTTAACAACATGTTTGTTGTGGTTTGGTCTTCTTTGTTATGTGAAATACGAATCGGATCCTCTTTGTGAGCATAAAACTCAGCCAAGAACTAAACAATGTGTGTTTAGGTCAGTTAGTTTGTCCATGCATTGTTTATAGTATAATCCCACTACATGATCAGAGACATATCATATAAAATCAGGAAATTTCTATGTGCTTCCTAAAAAATAAAAAAGTATATGCAAACTATTATATAGCACCGAATTATATACACTGGAGACATCAACACATAGTGTTCCTTCATTAGAATATCATCCATCAGTTTTTTTGTGTGTTTGCTCATTACTTGTCAGGTGTCTGGCTACACCAGAGAGATCATTTAAATTTCCTATGGTGAATTCAGTAAGTGAGGGAATGATTTCTGTTTAGAGTGGTTTGCCACAAATGCATGACACAAATAGTGTGGATTTCATTTCCTTTGTTTGCTGTGGTGTGATGTTGATGTCCACTAACTCCTTTGGGTTATTTCTTTAAAATGACCTTCAGATTAAAGGCGCAACTCTCTAACCATTAGGCTACAACTGCCCTACAGTTGGTTACCAACAAATGGTTACTTTGTACTTTGTTATTGTTTTTCATTTTACCATGATTGTCTTTTTGTTCGACACTCCATATATTGATTAAAAAACTTGAAGTTACTTCATTATTGACAGAAGTGTGCAGACCGTGTTTTCACGCTCATTTGTTAGACGATACTGTACATGTTTGAAATGTGTAAGCATGCATTTTCTTTTTTAGCGAGCTGCTTCAGTCACTGGATATGTGTAACAATGATCCAGTGGCCATCGCCAGATGTTTTGTGCTTAAGGTGAGGTTCAGTATTTTGTTGTAGAAGAGTTGCATTTTAATTTTACAGAATTTCTGAATACCAACACTCAATGCTTTTTATTAGTGGTATAATGTTACTACATATTTGTAGGACTTTTGGTTTGTTGCACATGTGTTGCAAATTCAATTTTTAACAGAATGCTTGTTTTACGTGTGGACATACTTCAAACATGGGGACATATTAAGTGGCGGGCCGCAAGTTTTTTTAGCAAAGCCGCTTAAAGCGAATACACTTTTTATTTATTGTATTGCATTACTTTTCAATTGCTTTTCTATGTAAACACGCACTGGACTGACATGTTTGACCGTTATCTGAGCATCTTACGTCTTAAGCAGCATTGTGCATGTGAGCGCCGAGTTTTAAGATGCCGTGTCAGGTGAAAAGAATTTCGCAGATGCACTAGATAAAGAGAAAATGATTGTTTTCATTGCTTTATTCATAAAAGTGAATTTTAATCGTTCACACGATGTGACATTATTGCGGTACTCTCTCGAAAGTTTGCATCCAAGAGCTCTGATCTTCAATGGGATTAGGACATAGGGATAATTACTTCCGATTGGGATTCACAGACTGATTCACGAGCTAGGGAACTTATTGAGACACACAGAAAGTGTTTAAAACAGTGTTTACGCCCACATGTGTGTGTGTGTGTGTGTGTGTGTGTGTGTGTGTGACCTTTCGCCCTGGTGGCAGCTTTTTCTAGTCAGAGATGAACATTTGGCTCAAGTGTTCAAAGAAGCCTCCCTCAGTGATTGTAAAATGAGCAGTAGATTTTGTAATGATACAAATGGTGAAGCGATTACTGTTATGTTATCAGTAGAATATCACACGGCTGGGAAGAGCTCTTAGCCAATCAGATTCAAGAACCAGAAAGAACTGTTGTATAATAATACATATTTATTTAATAATAATTCATTTATATTATTGAACAATGTGTAAGTTTAATGATCCTCTAACAAACTGATTGTTTGCATGCTATGATGAGAGCATGTTAGGTAAACATTACTGATTGTTTTTTTTCCTCCACATTTTTAGCGTGAAGATTTTGAAATCTACACACAATACTGCACCAACTATCCAAAGTAAGTAAAGATGTTTGATGTGTTGTGTGTGGTAAGAGTTATGTGATTTCCTGCGTTGTAGAAAACGCACCTTTGGTTTCTCAGCAGTACAGTATGTCATGCACACTATAGTGCATTGTAAAAAGCAAAGTTGACTTAACTTACAAAATTACTTAAATTGGTAATTTTTTTATGGTTTTTTATATTTTTAACTTTTAATTTTTTCACTTTAAGTAGAAATGTTAGTTGAGAAAGCTTCACTTTTTATGTTTTACCAATTGAAGTCATTTGTGTCCAAAACCGCTCCCTATCTCTTATACTCTGCACTATATTTGGCTTTGGCCATTTTGTAGAAGTGTCCGAAACCTGAGTGAACAAGTTCATTTCCTACATTTTTTTACTACTTTTTACCCACAATGCACTCAGACTTTGAGGGTGCATTCAATGTACACTCACTCACTCACTCACTCACATTTCCCATGATACAATGGGAGACGAATGCGTAACTGTAATCAGCTGAAGGAATCACAACAAATTTATGTTAATAGACTTTTGATAGGTCTTGTTGTCAGTTATTTTATACTTTTTAAAAATAAACTGATTAAAAAAATAAATGTGATACCTTTTATAAAAAATATAACACTTATTTTTGTTTAATATAAAAAATAAACAGAACAGTAAATAAATATAACAAGCAGTTGTTTTGTTCTCTTTATTATTAATAATCATGCCAAATTTGACACACAGTAGGAAAGTAAACTTCACCGTTTCACAGTGCAATCCATAAAGCCACACTGGTGTAAGGGTTTATGACGACTCTCTGTGACAGCTATCTGATGCATGGTATTTATGTCATTTTATTTGTGTCCAAAATCGCTCACTTATTTCGTTCTCTTCTTCACCACATAGTGTCATTCTCTATATAGTGAATGAGTGAGTGAATGTTTACAGACACAGTGTATGCTTACACGACACCGATGGAGTGAAAAAGTACTTTCAATGTGTTTATGAAAATGTGCACGTACTGTACATACGACAGCACTGTCAAAAACGCATCCACGAAGATGAATAAATACACTGTATCATGTATGCCAGGCCAGAAGATGATAATGTTACTTTGTAAAGAAACAATATATGCATCCACAAATATGCTTTTTTCTACAGAGCAATAAATACAAACAATTAAGATGGCAAAAGCTTCGATCAGTTTTGTTTAGACGAAAGATAAAGTAGGTTTACCAACAGAGTATCAGCAGGTGTAAAACAGCTCAATTTAGTAATCTTTGTTGAAGCGTTAATAAACTCAGTATCTTGAGCAGTACTAACACGTCGTGTTGTTTGGGTTATACTCGCGCATACTATACTTGGACTTCTTTGTGAATTATCAGCTGGTAATATTTGAAGTTTCATGTGAATCAGTTTGTGTTGTTATATGTCAGTGTGTTAACCCTGCATCTTCTCGTCACAGCTCTGTGGCCGCTCTTACAGACTGCATGAGAAACAAAACTCTGGCCAAGTTCTTCAGGGAACGGCAGGCGACTCTTAAAAGAACACTACCACTGGGATCTTACCTGCTTAAGCCCGTCCAGAGGATACTCAAATATCATCTCTTGCTTCAGGTAACCAACTGCTTAAATACATATAAATTAAAACTCTGTTATATTTTATCATCTAAAGCGCAGTCACCGTTTGCCTAGAAATTGCATAACCGTACTCGTGTCATTTTAACAAGCTTCTTGAAGTTTCACCTTACTGTACATCCACACCGCCGCAGACTTGAGCTTCCAAAGAAGCGCAGGCCGCCCGGTCAAGGACGATTGTCAAACAGTACGGGGAAGCTTGTTGACACTTTGGCCGGTCTGAAGTCTTTTTTCGCAGAACTAATGTTTTGGTAGGAACGAGTTTACATCGTATGTTTCTCCAGAATCAGCCAGTAAAGAACGTCTAGGCTATATTCTGATTGGTTGCTGGCTGTTGCCACTGCTTGCTACTGAACCGCATCATAGCTTAATACCATAAAGTTGAGCTTCTTTCAACTTTCTGATTGACACTCAAGATGCCCAAAACGCAGTGCCAATGGATTTGACTCTCCTTACAGCTGAGAGAAGCCAGCTTCCATTGTAAACGAATGACTTCCGGTAACTTTGGAAGTCTGCGGTGGTGTGAACGTACGGTTAGAATGATTTTAAAAGAATATAGGAGGAGTTCTAATCTTTTATTGGCTGCTTTTCCTTCAATATTTAGTCTATTTCCAAAAATAATATTTAAAAATAAAAATGTAGTTTTCTAATAACCTAAATTAATTGGTTTGGCACAGGTATATTATTTTTTTTTAAGAAATTTCAAGCATTTAACCATACACTTTCAGATGAAAAGATTTTTTAAGATCATAGTTAAAAGGGTTTTAAAACCTGACCTGTAGTGTAAATACAATGCTTTTTTAGAGGAGAACATAATGTCTATATGGCCAATATCTTGGCTCTTGTGCCAGAGGAGCACTCATGTAATCATTTGTTTGCTGTTGCTGTCCTGGATGGTGTCTATTTTTAATGTCACTGCTAGTGTTTTGTATTTGTATTAACAACATTTCCGGAATAAAGAATATTCAAGATCATCTTATTTACTTAAAAAGTGATTTTGGCCATACCGCCCCCTCTCTTAAAATTCATTTTACTTGCACTACACTTCCCTTGCGTGTCATTACGTGTGCTCCATAGCTATACCTGAAGAAAAACACCCCCCTCCTCATTTACATATAAATAAATGTGAAAATAAATACATATTCACATAAATACATAAATGTGGAAAATATTGAAAGGGGAAATAAAAAATATATAAATAAAAAAGGTGTGAAAAAATATAATACAAAAATAAAAAAGTAGCAATATTTATTTATGTTTGTTCTTATATTTCTTTGCATATTTGTTTTTGTATTTATCTATTTATAATTTTGCAGACTTGGTCCTCCATATTGTATGGCATGTGAAAAAACATTTACTTACTTCACGGATAGTTAGTTTTGTCCTGGTTAGACCCTACTGCCAAGTACCAGATAATTTAGACTCCGGAAAAGGCGGCCCCTGTACTAAAATCGTTTCCAGTTCCTGTGTGCCAAAAAGCAGGTAGTTCCAAAATTTTTGCAGGTACTATGAAAAGGTTCAAGCAGTGTGAATAGGGTTTATAGTCAGTCTGTTAGGGAGGCATCGCAATAAAGTGTTAGTAGATTTAAAGCAGACAGTCTACTAATACTCTGACTGATAGTTGACAGGAAATTACATCGTTACTATAGTAAAATGTCTAAAGTGGACTATCGAAATAAAGTGTTAGCAAATAGCTAGATTATGGCTTTGTATCTTCGTTATCATTCAATGTTTGGAATTATTATCCATTTTTGTCTGCTTCTCTCTGCTCTGGTTAAATCCTGTTTGCTTTCTACAGAAAGCTATGCATGGGATATGCTTATCTTTTAAAAATACATTACTGATAAGTTAACTGTAAAGCTGACGTGTTAAAAAAATGAGAGGGGAAGTGTTCAATGCATTAGCACCTAAAACAACACCAATGTACGTTAGTAACAAAATCATTTATTTTGAGAACTTCAAAAATGCTTAAATGATTCCATACTTTCAAATGGTACTGCATGATGCTACTGGTTATTGTATTGTTGTACATGTGTGCTTGTTGTTGTGTTGTAGGAGATTGCCAAGCACTTTGATCAAGAAGAGGAAGGTTATGAGATGGTAGAGGAGGCCATATACACTATGACCGGTGTGGCATGGTATATAAACGACATGAAAAGAAAGCACGAGCATGCAGTCCGTCTCCAGGTGGGCTAAGAGAGTGTGTGTTTTACATCTTTAATAACATTGTCTGTAGTACGTAAAAATATGAACAGATTTATCCAACATCTGTTTCAGGAGGTCCAGTCTCTACTAATTAACTGGAAGGGAGTCGATCTGACCACATACGGAGAGTTGGTACTGGAGGGCAACTTTCGTGTCCATCGTGCCAAGAACGAGCGTACACTCTTCCTCTTTGACCGCATGCTCCTCATCACTAAACGCAGAGGAGAACATTACGTCTATAAGGCCCATATCTCGGTACGGCACCATTCGATTTTGTGGCTGGGGAGCACTCGTGTATTTAAAATCACTTGTTTGCTGTTGCTGTCCTGGTAATGAGTTTTGTTGTTGTTGTTTTTCTTCACTGCAGTGTTCAACGCTAATGTTGATCGAGAGTGCCAAGGACTCTCTGTGCTTCAGTGTCACTCATTACAAGCATCCCAAGCAACCTCATACTGTCCAGGTGTGTACTCGTTAATCTTTGTCTTTTAAAGGTCCAGGGTGGGGTTTTAGCGACATCTAGTGGTGAGATTGTAAGATCTCATTTTATTTTTATTTTTATTTAACCTTTATTTAACCAGGAAAGTCCCGTTGAGGTTAAAAACCTCTTTTTCAAGGGAGTCCTGGCCAAGAATTATGACTCATAATATAGTTATGTAGATTATATTCGATTTCTGTCAAGAGATCCTCATAAAAGTTACACATTGGACCTTTAATGTAAAGAAACAGAAAAGAAACCAAAAAAAAAATCATTAAAGGAGCATTATGTAGCTTTTTGACTGTACTAAATAAAAAAAACTGTATTATGTTCATAGATATGTTAAATTAGCACGTTTCCTATTAAACATGCTATTGCCAGTTATTCTATTTGAAGATGTACGGTCCGTGTCAGAATGTCTGTTTTTGTTTGGTTTGTTGTTTTGGTCCGTTTTATCCAATCATGTATTAAGACAGCTCGGTTGCGAGTTGGCTACAATCACAGCATATTGCAGGAAGTAATGGATCTGGTCAGAAAGAGCAGATTCCACAATTCTCAAAAAGCCTAGGCATTGCAAACTTAAAAAGTAGAAGTTAAACTAGAGTACAGTGTAATGCTTGATGCTTTCAATCGTCAGCTGGACTCCTGTGTGTCTGGCAACCTATGTGAGCTTTAAGTCTGAGGAGGAGAGGACAGATAATAAATTGTCTATAATATATTGAATTTAGACTGTGGTACCAAGTTCAACCTCTAGATTTCAATGTAACATACAGCTCCTGTACACGTGTTGCTTCATACATGTTGTTATTTTTTAGGCTAAGACGGTGGAGGAGAAAAAGTTATGGGCTCATCATATCAAACGACTCATTCTGGAGAATCATCAGGCTCTCATACCACAGAAGGTAAGTGATGATCCAGCATCCAAAATGGCACCGGACTACTGGAGCCTACTGTTTGTTTCTGTTACTGTTCGGCTTTTTCTGCTTTTTGATGTTTCTGTCTAGATTTAGTGTACTCATGGTCCCATCAAATCTATATGTTCAATCTATCAGCTCATGATCTATCTGTCTTTTTGTCTACCTAACTATCTAATCTCTATGATTTAACAACCTGTGTTATGTTCATTAATTTTGAAAGTTTTGTTGTTTCTCCTTTAGGCAAAGGAAGCAATCTTGGAGATGGATTCTATCTGTAAGTATTGGTAACAGCTGTACTCACAGTTTAAAATGACCACTGACCATTATTTGATGATATAATCTTTAGTTTTTTGTAACAAAGCAAACTAATTATTGATGAGCTAGAATAAAAAATGTAATTACTAATAAATTATTTAATCGTTTATGTAGTATTTAATTGATATATTTCATGTTCATATTACTTTTTGTTTCCCATCATTTCAATTACATAATTGATCCCAGTTGCACAGAATATATGCTCTTTCAGTTGTTATAAAGTGTTATCAATAATCAACATATGTTTTATTTGACTGTCAGATAAGAAAAAGTATAGGTACAGCCCAGAGAGACTCAAAAAATCAGTGTCGTGCCAATTAGATGAGTTTAAAAGCTCTACACAGGGCCGGAGACAGTCGGGTAGGTGACTAATATCTTTCTTCTTCTGATTATCTTTTATTTATTTACAAGTTTTACAAAATTGGTATGCTATTTTATCTTTCAACAGAATCATCCAAAGATGTCTTGAAAACCAGTAAAGGTAAATTTTAAAAACTGAAATTCAAAATTCTTAGTATTTGGTGTGTTGCCCGTTTTTCATTTATGTCAGCATTCAGTCAGACTGTCTTAGTGGAAGCAAGGAAATCTGACATTTTGTACAAACCTAGGCTACGTTTACACGACAACAATGATGTAAAAAACTGAAACGTTTTTCATTTGTGCATTTGAAAAATTTCACGTACACACGACAACACTGTCAAAAAGGTTTGCTTTTATACGGATCCGCAAAGAATCCCTGTATTACGCATGCCAGGCCAGTAGATGCCGATGTTAGAAAACTACACTCCATGCACATACTGTATGCATTCTTCTACAGAGAAATAAATGCAAACAATCAAGACAGCAAAAATATCGCACAATGTCGCCGTTATCACAGATTCATATCTGTTCAAAGGTTTGTTTTTTAGGACCCAAAACACTGCCAAATCTCAAATGTATTCTTGCTCTTTGTTGCAATTTTTTTTTATCCTTTAACTTGATTTTCATATCAAGTTTGTATTGTGCTTTTATACTTTTGGGACATTTTATTTATAATAGATACATTTAAAGTAATACTCCACTATCATACAACAAAAATCCCAAATATTTACACACCCCTATATCATCCAAGATGTTTATCTAAATCTTTCTTTGTTTAGTCGAGAAGAATTTAAGTTCTTTTGAGGAAAACATACCAGGATTTTTTTCAATTCAATAGACTGTTGGACCTCAACAATTCACAGTTTCAATGCAGTTTTAAATTGGAGGAAATTGGCATAAGGGTCTTACCTAGCGATTTTCTATAAGAAAAATTAAAAAAATGCACTTTTAAACCACAACTTCTCATCTTGTGCTAGCCATGTGACACACCACACGACGGGTTTAATGTTCGCTGTATCAGAATTATTCACCAAATGTGTTTCCATTTCCTATTATTTGCCTTTAATCTTATGTAAAACACCACCTCAAGCAAGTGTAAAAACATTTTTGCAAATTAAGGGATTTTTACTCGAAATTTGGTGTTTTCATCAATCATTTCTTATGTGCATAAAATCAGGGGCAGGAAAATCCAGCTAATGTCTAGTCTGAAAGTGTAAAGGATGGAAAACATTGCAAATTTGCTATTTAACTTGACTATGTATCTTATACTGCAGGTATACAATATATTGACTAACATTCTCTTTCTTTCTGTTTGATGGCTGCTCTGGTGAATTTATCAGCAATACTGAAGGTAAGAAACTAATAAATCAAACAAATGCCCCTGTCAGTAATAGATGCCAGACGTTCAAGTATATTTGATGTTGTCTTGCTTTGTGGTACATAAAATGTATAAAAAGGTATAGAATGAGATAAAAAAATGTTTTGCGAAAGGTTGGAAGATTTAAATTTTTCAAAAGCAAATGAATATGGGCCAGTTTTGTAATTTTACCAATAGTGTGGATTTCTTCATAACACAAAGAAATCTTTGTGAATTGATGCCCCAGCACGCAGACAGTGAGGGGGCTTTGTCTGCTGACATGAGGCCTTTAGAGGCCACGTCTAGCGTCAACTCTCTGGGCTCGAACATAAGCGATTCAGAGAGACCTGCTTTAGAGGAGGACTGCCTCGCGCACTTCATTCCCAGCGATAGTGAAGAAGCGGCCTGTAGCCTACCTTCTGTGAAGAGCAGGTTTATCCAGGAGGAAGAAGCAGAAGGGGAGGGAAGTGAATCTGATGAAATTCTTATGGAGGACACCCAGGTAGCTGACTTTGCAAGCTCCATGTTGGCTGCAATTTCCTGTTGGCACTATAGAGCCAAGGCTTTGCTTTCCATGGGCTTCCCCACGGTGAGGTTCTTTACCACCAAGGGAATTGTTTTCATTCTTCTACATGACCTGCCGCATGCCTGCCGAACCCCTCGACACATTGCATGCGCTGTCAAGCCACTAACATCTCTAACGCTGTAGATGGCCCAGCACCGCTAGAGGATTTGCACAAATTGTAACAAAGAAAGTAACCAAGCATGTGTCTCAACTTTCGCTTTTCGCAGCCGTCAAACAATGCATGGATAACATACTCCTACTAATACCTAATTGATGGTTTGTTGCAGGTTCATTATTGAGTTCAGAGTAATGTCTAGGATGTCTGTTAGGATATGAGATGATGTCGTATTTTACTTTTTCTGAATGTTGTTTTTCCTTTATATTTAAACATTTAGTAATTTCATTTAAAGATTATACAGTAGGTATAATAATGAGTTTATTGATGAATTGGTAGATAAAAAATATTGGGCTCATTGTTTTTAAAGTCAGTTTCACATACAAATAACAAAAAATGTGTTTACTTTTCAAAATTATCATGTTTTTATTTTGACTTCAATTCAAACATTTTAATATTATTTTATTTCAAGTTTATTTCTATAGCAGTTTTGCACGTTTAGATAACAGCTTTACAGTAAATACATACAGTATTAGAAAAAACAGTAGTAAAAGTGAAACAAAAAAGTGAAAGAATATACAGTATAACACATGGTATTACTGCAATTCATGTACATTAGCAATATTAACAGTGAAATAATTGTGGCTTTGTAATTGAAATTGTTAATTTAATCAAGTATGTGCATGACATTTTTCTTAAAGGGATAGTTCACTCCAAAATGAAAATGTTACTTGACCCTGTTTAATTTCAAACCCATAATTCCAGAATGCATTTTTACATAATTTTTATGGAAAACCAGGAGGCTTGTGACTGTCCCATAGACTGCTATTTTAAAGTCACTATTCAAGCTCAGAAAAAAATAAAAGACATTGTCAAAAAAAGTCCATGTGCCATCATTGGTTCAATCAGAATATTATAAAGCGACAAGAACATTTTTGTGCACAAAGAAAACAAAAATAAAGAAACTTTCGTAAGACCTCTTAGCCTACTCGAAACACAAACAATAAAAAAACATAAAGGGCCCTATTTTAACGATCTGAAACGCAAGTGCGAAGCGCAACGCGCAAGTGAGTTTGTGGGCGGATCTTGGGCGCTGTTGCTATTTTCCCGGCGTGAGAAATAACTCTTGCGCCGGGCGCAAATCAATAAGGGGTTGGTCTGAAGTAGGTTCATTATTCATAGGTGTGGTTTGGGCGTAACGTCAAATAAACCAATCAGAACGCTAGCCAACATTCCCTTTAAACGCAAGGGCGCAAGTTCCATGGCGGGTTGCTATTATTATGACGGATTTACCAGGCGCACGCCAGGAGCGGTTCACAGCCGAGGAGACCGACGTCCTTGTACGGGGGAATCCCACGCTTGCCAGCATAAATCGGGCACGCCGTGTAACGAGAGGTGGATCTGCCTCAGGACTTGACGCCAGCAGAGGACATCGCCGCGTCCACCCTCACCGCTGAAAGGGTTTGGGGGCTTTGAAATCGGACCCAAGAAACGCAAGCAAGGTCCAACCCCAAAGTACTCTTACAAATCAAGTTCATATACATTAAGGTTTCTTATGAAAACATTTTAATTATTATTTACATAAAATATAAAAATAAACATAATACAGCCACACAACAAAGTTATGAAAATATTTTAATCGTTATTTGCATGAGAATAAATAAAAACTATCACCACAATGCTCACCACTATGATTCCCCTTATCTCGTGTATTAATATTTTTAAGTGTAACAATTTATGATTTGCAAAAATAACTGTTGCATCTGTGTAGATTAGATAAGTAAAGTGTGTGCGCGTTGTGCACGCTATACATTATGGTCAAGCATGCGCCCATAAAATAGCATAATGAACAACGCGCAACGCGCCACTGACTTTAAACTTTTTTTTTCTGGTCAGTGGCGCAATTGTTTTTTGAAACTGCAAAATAGCATCAGGGATGGTTTGCGCCGGAACACGCCTCTTTTTTTGCGCTGAACCACCCAGGGAGCGCAAGTTCATTCCCTAGTTTGCCGACGTGCTTCTGTGACGGGAAAAACCCGCTGTGCGCCGGGGCAAAATACGAATGATACATGCGTCACGGACAAAGTCAATTGCGCTGGGTGCAAGATAGAGCCCAAAGAGTTGATAAGAGTCGTTAGTTTTGTTTTCTTTGCCCACAAAATTGTTCTTGTTGCTTCATTATATTCTGGTTGAATCATTGATGGCATATGGACTTGTTTTTCATTAGTTTCTGGGCTTGAAATGTGACTATTGAATATCAGTTACAAATTTATTCAGAAGATGATTGAACAATTTACTGTAGGGCTGCACAATAAGTCGCATGCGCATCTCCTCAGTAAAGCCGGTTCATACACATTTTCAGCTTGTTAAAATTGAGCTTGACCTCCATTATCTTCTATAATAATAATGTATAATATTATTTTAATCCATATTACTAATGACTCTAACTTAAACCAGACTGAGAATAATTGTCCTGCTACTTGTGTTTTTGTTTTGCTAATATAGCACTGTAAATATTCAGAGCATTTGTTTGAAGTTTTTCCTAAAGCATGCACGTTTGTTTTTATTTAAGGATGAAGAGAGACATGAGGTCGCTGAGAATGGTCTGTCACTTAAACAGGAAGAGGTTCAATTTACTGATGACGTAAACTCAGAACAGGTTGGTTATGACTCGTCTACTACTATAATTACATTTTACTGACTTTTTAAGTATTTTACGCCAAAAAATAAATCATGCATTCAACGGTGAGTTTCTTTAATAGACGGTTTCATTGAATGAACACGTTACGCACCTGGCCCAAAGTTAACTTCCTGGTTTGTGTTTGTTTATCATTCTGGCTAGTCTTTAAACTGACTTTAGAAGGAAATAAATAGTCGAAAAATAAAAAATTGGTTTTCTAAAGGCGAGAGGATAGGGCGAGCATGGATCACTGCTGTGCGAAGAGAGGTTTGGCAGCCATGCAAGAATTGAATGATCTGTAGCTAACATTACATACATTAATTTTACCCAGTAACGTTAGTTTAGTGTAGTAGTTGACACCCTTTAGCTATGAAGTCTACCGGAAGTTAAGTTTGGGCCAATAATGCTGTCTGTAGCTGCTTTTTCTATTACCCTTTAAATTGCACAAATTAACATTGTGAATTGAAAATACAGCCAATGGAAACGCATCAATTTCTATTGGCCGTGTTTCCATTGTTTTTTTATTTGCAATGTAAATTTGTGCAATTTGAAGGGTAATTGAAACACAGCTTATGTTGTTGCCACTGAAACCGTCTAGAAGTAATAGATTATAAAAGACATAGGCAGAATGAATTTAGTAAACTCTGAAAGACAAATGATTATAGCTTGTAATTACAATTAAAATTTATTTTGCTAGATCAACGAGGATAAGTCACAGAACCTGAACTGTGGTTTAGGTTCCTCTGACTTTGGTTCAACTGAGAGATTAAAGGTCGACACTTTGTGCGATCCAGAATCATTACTGATCGGTCAGGTCGTCACTGATATTGATGATTTAGAGTTAGCGGTGGACAAAGACGACCAGGAAGGTGCCAAAGAAGAGATCGAAGAACCTTCACGTCTGATACAGAATGATGATACACCCGGCGAGTCTTCAGAGGATGAGGATGACTCAGAACAAAAAACAGACCCTAGCAGCATCCTGCCATCATCTGTGCTTGACAAGGCCAGCATCATCGCTGAGCACTTTGTCGGCAGTGTACGTCGTAGTAGCGTCAGCACAGATGAAGTACGCTCCATTGGTTGCCCATCTCCACGTCTTCTCAGCAGGACTGGGAGCACATTAAGTCTGGGAGAAAGCCAT
Organism: Paramisgurnus dabryanus; assembly: GCF_030506205.2. NCBI lineage: Eukaryota > Metazoa > Chordata > Actinopteri > Cypriniformes > Cobitidae > Paramisgurnus > Paramisgurnus dabryanus. The sequence continues at coordinate 35,327,308 of NC_133348.1, forward strand.
GAGCGTCCACTACGTCTGTCTAGCACCTGCTCTGAGACCCGTGCCATTTCATTGACCCAGGAGTCCTTTGAATCAGCAGATCTCACAGTTGTTTCTCCAAGGGATGACTGTCTTTTTGATTCGGATCGAGGCATCCACAGAAGAAGGGATTCTGTGCTTTCCAGGCAAGACCAACTACTCATTGACAAGATTAGGAGCTACTACGATAATGCCGAAAACCAGGATGCCACTTTTAGCCTGAAGCGCAGAGAAAGCCTCACATACATTCCAAGTGGGGTTGTGCGAAATTCGGTTAGTCGTTTAAACAGCATTCCTAAGGATAAAAACCTTGCACAAGAAGAGAAGACCACCAATTCATATAAATTTTATCGCGTCCATACCCCAGCCATTGAATCTCCTTTGGTTACCTCAACTCTGTCAGAGCCTAAAACCAGTGCAAATGTATCGTCTCTGGAAAGATCTGCTGTCAGTGCTTCTAGAGATTTCACTGAGATTGACAAAACCAGTGATGTAGTAGATGGTGCCATGAAACCTCAGTCCACCGATATTCAGTTGGATAAGGAGGTGTTCCGCTCCTCCTCTGATATGATCAAGGTCTGGCAGGATATGGAAAGAGAGGCCACTAGATGTCAAGAAGACTTCAAGGCATTCAGATCTAGAGAGACTCCTTATTTTAGAGGGGCAAATCTGAGCCTCCAAAGGAATGGTATGAAAGAAGGTGGTGATAGACAAATAATACTTGAAGATTCAGACCTTAGCACTATAAGAGAGGAGTCTTCCACTCCATCACCTCCTAAGGAGGTCTTGAACCGTGCAGCCAGTGAAAACGATGCCAATACATTCAGACCTTGGGAGGATGAAGGTAGACCCTTTAGACCTTTAGCCCCTCGAGTTGTCCAGTTGAGAGCAGAAGCTGATACAGAGAAAGACTCAGGCCCTCAGTCTGCAGAAGATGCAGAATCTGCTCAAAACAAAGTCATCCATCTGGCAAGGAAATACAGTCAGCGAATCAAGTGCCCACAACCAGTGCTGCGATACAGAAGTCAAGATTTGGGGGATTCACGCTTGGTCAAGAGGAACCTGCTATCTGTGGTGGAAGAAAAACCAGAGGAGGCCAAAGGTATGATTGGACTCTTAACTATTTTAAATCCTATCTGCAACCACTTTTGTATATTTCTGTGTTGATTGTTCCCTCATGGAAAGTCGAACCACTTCCCATTTTAACCTTTGTGGTAGAGGCAGTCAGATGGTAAAATTTGATACCCATGATTTCATGTATCCTAACAAGATGTCCAGGTCCTCTGGATGAAAAACAGCTTCAAAACATTAGGGACCCAGCAATGCATTTAACTGCGGACATGTTGGACTTTTCTACCTGTGTGTGTGCCAAACCCCTTTTGGTGTTCAGTGCCAAAAAGTTTTACTTTTCACCCCAATCGTCTTTTAAATTTCAAGTAGTATCTGGCTAATTGAAGACATTTCAGTGATGTAGGTGACTTTAAATAATATTTTTATAGATTTCTTGACCCAAAGCCTAAGTAACTTTTGCAATTCTTCAGCTGAGATTCTTGGACCTTTGCATTTAACCCAGGTAGAAACTGGTTCAACACAAAATGACACATAATTTGTTAAATAGCACAAAACAAAAAAATTTGTAAAAAATTAACACATTCGTTCTATGGTGTAGTTTAAAGTGTTTGAATAGTTACGTCCTCAGCACTGTTCCAAACTATTTGTTTTTTAAGTTATTTCCTCAAACATGATGAATTGGCTGGCGCAGTATACAATGGTTGCATAGATAGTGTGTCTTCTGTAAATATTCAATCTACTTTATTTAGACTTGCAACATTCCTGCTTCACTTATGTTTGTCATTGTATTTAACAGGTAAACAAAACCTTATGCTGTCCCTAACTGAAGATGACCAGGCTGACGCAGACCAGAAGGACCAGGTTATGACTTCCAGCCCAGACCACACTCCCAATTCTATCGATAGCCCAAAGGTCTTGTCCCCACGACAGCCTCGCTCCAGGAGTCCTCTCAGTCCTACAACATCTGAAAACTTCAACTGGCCAGATGTCCGTGAGCTCTGTTCAAAATATGCTCATTTGGGCGGCACGTCTCTGCAGCCACAAATAAGCCAAAGGGGTTCCAGAAAGCGTTCCAGCTCTACTTCCACCTCTGTTGGCTTCTTAGACCCTTTAACTTTCCAAGGAAGGGAACTGGACGATACGTTGAGTCGGACCCAGCGTGGTGGTTCTTTAGACCGTAAATTGGGGGATTTGCACCTGAGTGAGCTACAGAATTTTCAAAGTAAACATGCCAGCAGTGGTTACTATGTCTCAGCTCAGGCTACCCTTCCCAATGAGAAGAACATTATTGTGATTGAGAAAGTTCCAACAACAAAGACCGTGCAGCCTACATCAGGGTCAAATAGACAGGAAATGACGGATGAAATGGATGACGGCTATGTGCAAATTCGTTCGCCGACTTCTCGTGAGAAGCTTTCATACGTGGCTGTCTTTGACCGCTGCCGGGCCTTTCAGGAGTCAGAGGAGTATCGTCTGAGAGAAGAGGATGAAGGGTGTAGGGAAGAACAGTTGCCTAAGATTGACGGACCCAATGAGAAAGCTCCATCCTCTTCTGAAAACTTGGGTGAGGCCCTTAAAAATGCAGTGGATTCTGGGAAAAAGGCGGACGCTAGTCAACAGAGCGTTGTCAAGAACCTCCGAGAAAAATTCCAAAACCTAAGATAGAGAAAGAAGAGTGTATATATTTGTACATATTGGCTCCACTTTATTTTAAAGACCCTGTTTTATTTTCTTAATATATTTGCTGTAAAATATCTTCACTTCATGATATTTTTTAAGTCGTTTACCACTGAAAGCATGATGGTTAGCACATACTGTACTGTAGCAGAATAAATTTGATTTAAACTGTAAAATTAATATACATTATATTCGCTGTTTTACTTTGCTGACATTATGTAGTCGCCTACTGATATTGAAAAACTTACATCTGAATGTCAGGGCATGTAAATAGGAATGTACATGCAATTTTTGTTTGTTTTACCATTCACATACTTGATGTAGAAAATCTATATTTATTTGCTAGCTACTTTACTGTACATAATTGTTAAGGGAAATAATGAGCTCTCTCTTTTTTAAGGATCTTAAAACCTTAAAACTTTTTTTCTGACAGCATGCACTTGGTGTCCAAAGTTATTAGACAAAAAGTTTTTTTTTTTATAATTTATTCATGGATCACAAGATATAATATGTTTTGTATAAAGTGTCTTGTATAGCTAAAAATCATGATTTCCTGATGTCTGAATTAGTGTCAATTCTGTTACTGTCAGACTAATGTAGTGTAACAGTGTTGACAGTCATGTATGTTTGTGTGAAAAAAGGAGAGAAAGATTGTGTGTTTCATTTTGTATGACTGCCAACACTGTTACTCTCCCTTGTTAACAGATTTTTATGGTAATATAATTGTAAAATAATGACTTTGGACCCAAATGTATCTGCATTTACCGTATATAATCACCCACATCTTCAAAACAATGTCACAAAGTTAAGGTTTTACTTACAAAGTGTAGTCTGTACTACAATATTAATCCCTGGCAGATTATTTTAAAGTTTCAGTGTAACAAAGACCACTTTTTATTTGTGCTTTGGCCCCTTTATATTTGAATCATCTCACATTTGCTTCAGACTTTAATTTGCATTAATATTTTAAAGCAAGTATTGTTTTCTTTTAACCTAAATCTGATCTTTGAATATGGCATTCATTTAAATGAATGAAAGTTATTTTACCATGTTTAATTGTGGAGTTTAAAAATGAACATCTAGACATCATTTTGAAACACTTTTAACCACTTGATTCAAGCTCATACTGTACGTTGTGTGTCTTGTACTTTTCTACATTTGTGCTCTCTGATTCATCATCTTTTCTTGTCATCTCTTTTGTGTTATTTATTAAGATGCTGTAAATGTCCATACTGTACATGTCTGGAATCTTATAAGCAACAGACTCTGTGTAATCTGAAAGGGCTTTGTCTATGCCCAGAAATGCAACAGTCATAGTTTAAGTTGACCATTTGATCATTCCATAATTAAACCAAGACAACTTTAACTCTGCTTTTGAGACTTTAGTCAGTCTTATCTGGTTTAACTAAGAGTATTTATGATGGAGTTAATAGTATTTGATCTTCGCACTATGTTTTAAGTAATAAAACTATAAAAGGGGTGAAAGATGTCCTTCCTGTCACTTAAAAGAGCCAATCATTAAAGAGTAACGATTCTTTGGGGGAGGAGCTCTGAACATTGTTTTGAAGCACTTGTCGACCTTTCCATATGTGCGGTTGCTTCGACCATTCAGATAGTGTTTAGTCTTTTATTGACTTGGTCCTAGTGATGGGGAAATGAAGCTTCGAATGAAGCACCGATACTTCTCTTACTGTTTCGAACCATGATTTGAAGCCTCAACGAGGGTGTCGAAAACAGCGCCATCTTTTGGCTAATAAAACATATAGCAGTTGCTTCTGGAAAAAGCTCTGTCAATGAAGCAATAAGCTGATGAAATTCAGATGAATATGAATATTATGTGTACAAATAAAGCTTAGACAACATGTGTGTGAATGGTCAATATAATAAATGTATTTACTTATTAAAGTGTGGCAATAAAGTATGAGTATGAGTTAATATTCATATGATTCAATATTGTATTGTACAAAATAATGTTCACACGCATATAACACATGCGCACACAAGTATAAGTAAATACAATACTATATATACAGTATAATGTGGGACCAAAATGTGAATAAGGCAAATAACTCATAAAAAACCTCTAGGGTTTCGAACCTTCTGACACGCAAAGCGAAGCGCGCACGTGACTGTGCAGAAAGTGAAGCTTCGTTTGTCATTGGTCACGTGATTTCAACGTTAACAACACAAGTGCTGCGTCCGAAACCGCCTACTACATACTATATAGTACGCGAAAAGCAGTAGGCGAGGCGAGTAGTATGTCCGAATACATAGTATTCGAAAAACAGTATGCGAAAAGTACCCGGATGACCTACTACTTCCGGTTAGATTTTGCAGTGTGCATACGATGGACGCTTCACTATCCCATGATGCCCCGGACCATAGATATGTATATAAAGGCTAGATCATAGATATGTATATAAAGGCTAGATGGCTCGTCCGCGCTGATGGCCAATTGAGTTGAACGTCCGCATTTTGGCGGCCATCTTAGGACAGGGCGCTCGCTCACTCGTAGCATTGAGTTTTAATGATGCAGGTACTTTTAAATGACCATAACTTGCTTAATTTTTTACCGATTTTCAAACGGATTGGTTTGTTATAAACGTCAAAGATGTACCTATGACACTGAATACGTATACTAAAAATAAATAAAAAATTCATGAAACATGTTTAAGCATCCATAATTATAGCCACGTTAATAACGTTTGTAAAAAACCAAACCGTTTGTAAATCCGTCAAGAATTCAGCAAGTTACGAGCATTTTAGTTGGCGTATGTCACTCACCTTCCGTCCACAGCAGCAGGGAGCAGCACTATGGCAGCACTGACCTAAGATGGCCGCCAAGTGACGACACAGCTGACTCCGCCTTGAGCCATCTAGCCTTTATATACATATCTATGCCCCGGACGAGGAGTTATCCAACGAAGAAGAAGAGGCACGCGGCGGTTTTCGCGCTGAAATGACATGACGTGATGACGACGTATGTCACGTGATGTAGCAACATGGCGGATGTAGTACGTCCGAATCTCATTCATACTACCAGGATTCATACTGTACAGTGCCTACTGTTTTAACGCCAAGTAAGTAGGTACTTCATCTTATTCAGTACCTACTATACAGTATGCGGTTTCGGACGCAGCCAAGCTTCGAATCAAAGCTTCATCTGGCACGCCCACTTTTGCTCGACACAAGCTCCGAAGCCTCGCTTCAAATGTAACGTCACTACTTGGTCCTGCTTCAATTTTAATTAAAGGCTCTCTAAGCGAATCTGCGAGACGTTAGTTATTGTTGACGTTTGAAACTGTTTTCAAACAGACGGAGCGTAGCTAACTCCTCCCCCTCCCTTCCGTGCTTTCATGAACGCGCCCAACCCCCACCCCCAAATCCTTTTTGTCGTTTATTGGCTGGAATACTTTGTTTTGTTTTGTGATGCTAGGTTTGGCCACTTGTTGATATTGCCGATTGTGAAGCCTGGGCTGTCTACAGAGATCGCGTGTTTTTTTAAAGTTTGATCAGCGGACAGGCAGCAAGCAGATAGTGAGGAGATGTTTCCGGTATATGTAACAAAAAATGTTTTATGGTCTAAAACGCTTCAATTCGCTTAGAGCGCCTTTAAATATCAATTTTATTTAGCACATTTAAAATGAAAAACAGTACTTTACATTTTCCAAAAGAAATAAACACTCACACAATACAAACAAAAATCAAACAAAAGTCTAAACTCATCTTGAGGTGTCGTCTTAAGCAATAACTTCAACCTTTCAATTGTCTGAGCTTTTATTATTTGAACAGGTAAACTTAGGAGCTGCCACTGAAAAGGCTTGGTCATCTCTTTACTTTAGCCTAGGTCTTGGAACATCAAGAGACATTTGATTGGACGACCTCAGTGATTTATCTGGATTGTGGACATGCAAAAGCTTTGATAAATAAAATGGTGCCATCCTATTTAAAATCTTAAAAACAAATAATAAAATCTTTCAAATCAATCCTAAAACGAACTGGCTGTCAATGGCGGGAGGCTAAGATTGGGGTAATGCTCACTCATGCTTTTTTGTCCCAGTTAAGAGCTGAGCTGCTGTATTTTGGACTAACTGTAAGTGATGAAGAGATGACTACTGCAATTCTTTATTTGTTGGATTGGACCTGTCTTTCCGATGTGTAATAAAAGCGTGAATTACCCTTTCAAACTCCTTGTGTGGCAGGTATGGCTTAACTTTGGCCAGCAGTCTAAAAAATTTGGCGTTTACAACAGAACTAATCTCTCTCAAATTTAAAAGCACTATCAAAATAACTCCAATTATCTTGATAAATGAACAAGTGTATGATTCAAGACTACCAAAACATCAACACAGGCACTCAAATCCACCGGACGACTTCACTCTTGTTTTTAAATAAGACAAAGAAAATTCTGATCTAACCATATCTTTAAATCTCAATTTAACAGTGACGGAACTGAGGCTTTATTTGTTTTGACTGGTAAAGCTTGTACCTCACTGTCCCTCCTTTAAACACCTTCATAGCTGTCCTGCATACGGTGATTGATGAACTATAACTCACACAGATATGTCCATCTGGAGTGATGTAAAATTCACAGAAACATTAATATGAGGTGCACTTGCAAAACTGATCTGATTCTTTTGCCTGCAGTCCGAAGGGGTATCACTTTTACTTAAGCTATAAGACCATGTGTAGACACAGGGATAAAATCTGTGATGTGAGTAACTCACCTAAAGGTGTCAGAATGAACATAAAACACAACAACAATGATGAGACCTGCAAATCACGAAAAGCCTGAGATATAAACCGATTTGGTTGAGCAATTTGAAGGTTTTATTCATTCATCTATCCTTCTTTACTTTTCTTGTGTCCTTGATCAAATCGCCCGTACTGTACCTAATTGGTTTTGGAAATTGTGTCCGATTTGACATAATAGTTTATGATACTGTTATTTGAGTACTATCAAGAGTAGAAAGGAAATTCATGGCTCAAAATCAATTTATTACAAATGTTATGAAAAATGTAATATGCTTTGGATGCAAAAAATTCATGACATTTATTAAGATGTAGGACAAAACAAACTTATAAAAAAGTAGCAAAAAATGGAAAGTAATAAGCTAAATACATAGGCTAGAATTTGGATTTTCAGCTGCACCCAAATATGCAAATGCTTTGCACAGTATAGATACATGTGACTTATAAGAATGAAGATTATCCTGTGACATCACATAGCAGTTGCCATTAAAACAGGGATGAGTCTTATTAGCTGTTATAAAGACAACATGAGATGAACAACCATAATATCTTGGCATAAAGGGCAAAACAATTGAGATTAAAGGAATAGTTCACTCCAAATTAAATATTAGCTCACCCTCAACACAACCTATATGAATTTCATCTTGCAGCCAAACACAATTGTATATTACACAATGCAAGTGAGTTATGTTAAATAGTTTCCTGGCTCTGTTTTAACTCCATGGCATTGGAAAGTGCCCCATTTTAAAGCTCTAAAAAAGCACATCCATACAAAGTTAAAATGTCTTTTGGGTCAGTCAGCCTTCTGCTTGACCTCAACTTTCTTGTGAACACATGTACGACAATAAAAAAGACATTTGGGTTCATGTATTGGGCTACTTTTTCATTTTGATAGGAACTATTCCTTTAACACAGGATGTCCTTGATTGGAGCATGATTCAGATACAGATTGTTTTCTGCCTCACTTCTCAGAAGATTTATATACACGTTTCAATTCTTTCAACCCATAGTTGGGTCAAATGTGGACAAACCCCACTATTGGGTTATAAATAACCCTATGCTGGGTTGTTCTTACTGTACCAACTATAGGTTGAAACAACCCAACATATGAATAACGAATGACAATATGAGTGGTTTCCCGGACAGGGATTAGCTTAAGAAAGTACTAGGCCTTATTTTAATTATTAAATATAACATTTTTGAACAAACATGCCTTACTAAAAACAATACTTGTGTGCAATAATTTTGTGGCAAATCAAAGGGTACTGATGTATTTTAAGATATGTCAGTGCAAATTGTTTTCAGTTTAGACAGCTCCTACATTCATTTTAGAATAGGACTAGTCTAATCCCTGTCCGGGACACCACCCTTAAATGTACGTAGAATAGTCAAGTTTGATGAAGTAGATAAGCTGGTGAAGAATTTACAGGCCTGCTGAAGGCGACTCAAAACTGTACAATAAATGCAGGAATACATAAAGAGATCATGGTGCCCCTGCACAAAGCACACAACTGTCACCCTATTTGTTTCTGTCTTTACTAGGCTTTATAAATGCTGCTGCAGTACTGTACTTAACATTACAAACACACAGCTGGTTAACACGTCTTAGCCTTGGCCCACCTTCATTACATATGGCAGACAAGCAGTTTTTATAAAATAATTCTTTCATTTGCAATTTACATACACACACATACAGTATTGAAGCATTCATAACACCCAGCCAAAACTAAAGCAAATGTTTGATGATAAGCTGCAAAAACATAAAACATGTATACAATCATTTCTTAGTGCAGATATTTAGCAACATTTCTTTTCCAAAATTGATAAATGTAATAACACTAGGATTGCACAGACTTTTCAGTGTTGAATGGTTATACATAGAAAAAAATAAAACATTTAATACAATACTAACACATAGTGCAAATAAATAGTAGATACAGTATGAATGAGTCTAGAAAATGTGTTGTTTAGGACCCTGGTGGACAGGAAAATGTCCAGATTTTGTATAACTAGATTTTGTATAATGTGTGTGTGACACCCTGGATCTTTAACTACATGTGATTGAAGTGGACTGTTTATCTACTGACACATCCCGGTTGTCCTACTGTGGCACTACATTTTACTAAAGTCATGAAAACTACAGAATTGCTGACTATTTGCATTCACTGGTTAAAAGTTGATCACTTTTAAAACATTCAAAATCACGTGTTAACAACAGCTAAAGGATAAATGCTAAAACACAAACATGACGTCGCTAGCTTGTACAGTAACATAGACTGTAGTTATTTTTTTCCTTCAAGTGAAGCAGTGCAACAAACTTCAAATAGCTCTTTGTGGTAGAAAATGAATAACAGCAATCACTGCTTTGCATACAATCATAAAGCATACAGTATAATATATTGGGGCAGGCTCAATGTACCCGTTATTTAACCTGTAACACACATCGACAACACTCAACAGCATCATACAAATATTTCTATAATCCTAAGCATAAAATCACTCACATTAATACACACCAGACATATGTGATGCAAATCTATGCCGTTCTGATCACTGATCTGTTCAATCACAATTTTAACAATACACTTATTCGGACTGTTTTACCAATCTATGCCAAACGTGAATTACATTTTATGATGATTTATCTTCAATTCTAATCTTCCTAAAATTCACCATTTAAAACAACTAAAAGACTTGTTTTAGCAAAGCCAGCAAGTTAACAGCAATGCCTTTGTTGACTAATTCAGTCAAATTTTACAACGCAAGCACTTTAGTACTGTAGTGGTATGTATCCACCATTTTCATGCTTTTAATTTCTAGCAGCCAAATGCACAAATGACAAATATTGTACTTTGAGTGAATGCTACAAAAGTTTTTAACAATTAAAACACATGGTACAACAAAACTGCAACACAGCACGCACTCATTCATTCATTCAGCCAAGGTATACGGATCAACTGGCCAAGCGAGCCACAGGTTACAATTGATATAAATACAGTGTTGCCTACTTTTAGCTTGTGCAGTATACCAGCAGTCTTATAGAAAGCATATGACTTGCACTACAAATACTTTTACAAATACGCTGTGAAGATGAAAGTCTCCAAACATATATGTGCAACTGTTAAACTACATATCGCCCTCCGTCCGGTCCACGGGGACCCCGCTTTGCACTTGCATTGGCATTAGTAGAAGAGGGCTTTGTAAACTCCTTGGAAGCAGATTTGGTCTTTCCCCCGGATGAAGCTGCAACAGGGGGCATCTTGAGGGTTCCTCCAGGTTCAACGATAGTGTTGATCACTAAGGTATGGCAAAGAGAAAAACTGTTTACTAAAAACAACAAAAATGCAAGCAAATAGGATCTAAAAATATTTCTGAGTAAACATACAGGTATCTACTGTACATCTAGTGGTACTCACCCTCAAGTTGTCGCTGCACTCTTCTTAGTTCCTGGAGAATCGATGAGATTTCCTGCACGCAAGATGACAAAATCAACAAAGACGTTTAGAATAAATGTCTGCTTAGTTAACATTGTCTGTATTCAGTATATTATGTACCTTGTTGGATGTCTTGAGAATGGGAACCTCATTTTCAGCATTGATTTTTGCCTCTATTTCTTCCCACACCTCTGTCTTGTTATGAAACATAACTCTGAAAAAGACAACAAGGCATAATATTGTAAAGTTCATAACTCCACTGCCAGCTAATATTGTAGTATTTTAAATGTAAGTCTGAAATACAGATTAATAGGCAAATGTCCTGATCAGTCGATATGTAACCAGCACAAATTTTTCCGGTCCCAAATAAATGTGAAATTCAAAAGTGACAAAATCACAGCCAATAGTTGCTATTCCATTACCCTTCAAATTGAAAATTGAACATGCGGACAATAGAAAAACTACAGGAAAGTCTCCCTGCACTCTTACTGTGGGTTCACACCAGATGCGAGTTCAACGATTTGCGCGAGTAGATTACATACAAAGTCAGGTGATCAGGCGTTCCCGTGTGTGGCGATGCAAATGATGCGATATGGACGGCGCGTTTGGCACAAAAACACACGCTATTCGCCTCAAACACGTCTTCACCCAAGTTGAAAATATTCAACTCGAGCGAAAATTCCCATGACACACAGTTAAATCCCGCGAGTAATCTAAAGCGAGCAACGCGATGCTACGTGTTTGGTATGGAGGACCACAAGAGTCATGCAAAATGTATTAAAGAACTTCAATATTTAATAACTACCTGGACAATAAAAATAGCAATTAATAGATTTGTTTAAAAATCCATTAATTAATCTATAAATAAATAGACAAAGTTACAAAAAAATCATTATGTAACATTTTATTAGGCAATAAAAAGTGAGATTATAAAAATAACGTAGAAATGAAATATTAATCCATTAATAAATAGTTCAAATTAATATAACAATTTATAAAAACAACATAAAATACTCAATAAGTTCATCATTTTAAATTGCATTTATAAATTCTTAATTAAATAATGGAATTTCAAAATGTATTTCAAAAAGCGATTTAAAAAGAGAAAAAAATAACTGGATTTATAAATTGAATTACAAATACTGGTTTAAATTAGGCATTTAAAAGGACATTTCCATTTAACTTTTCTGTTTTCATTTTCCCGATGGTTCTCCTTATTCTTTTCGCTATTCGATTTGCTTTTTGCTTTAGCCTCTCTATTTAGCTTTTCCGTGACTCTTTGGGTCCTCATCTGAGATCTATAAATCTGCGCATGACGTACAATCAGAGCCAATCAGCGAGCTTGTTACATCCATCTGGCCATAGCTAATTTGCATTTCTCATTTGACCATTTGCAAGGACCCAAAGAGTCACGGAAAAGCTAAATAGAGAGGCTAAAACAAAAAAAATCGAATAGCGAAAAGAATAAGGAGAACCATCGGGAAAATGAAAACAGAAATGTTAAACGGAAATGCCCTTTTAAATGCCTAATTTAAACCTGTATTTGTATTTCAATTTATAAATCCAGTTATTTATTTCTCTTTTTAAATCGCTTTTTGAAATACATTTTGAAATTCCATTATTTAATTAAGAATTTATAAATGCAATTTAAAATGATGAACTTATTTAGTATTTTATGTTGTTTTTATAAATTGTTATATTAATTTGAACTATTTATTAATGGATTAATATTTCATTTCTACGTTATTTTTATAATCTCACATTTTATCGCCTAATAAAATGTTACCTAATGATTTTTTTTGTAACTTTGTCTATTTATTTATAGATTTATTAATGAATTTTTAAACAAATCTATTAATTGCTATTTTTATTGTCCAGGTAGTTATTAAATATTGAAGTTCTTTATTACATTTTGCATGACTCTTGTGGTCCTCCATAGTTTGGTGTGTACGTACAGTAGCATTAGAACGGATGTGTTAAAAACAACACATTAGTGTTGACACTAAATGCGTTGTCCCAGAATCCACCCATCTCTGTGTTATTATTGAAACAACACATTTTGTGTTACTTTTAACACAACTTGTGTTTTATTTTAACACAAAATCAACACAAAATGACACATAATGTGTTAAAAGCTTAACGCACAAAGATGTGTAAAAAATAACACATCCTGTCTAAGAGTGTGTAGTCAATAATTTTATCAGTTAAACTCATCTTTGAGCATCATAATAGCATGTAATACTTGTACCTGTCACAGTAATTTATTCATGCTTTAAAACAGCTTGAATTGAACTCTACACCTCATTGAGTATGCAAATAGTCCCAGCCTCTACTCAGACCATAGATGGAAATAGATGCTAGATTTGGCAGTTTCAGACACTACTAAGCTATTTTCCCCACAGTGGGACTTTAACAAAGTCTCATATCACAAAGAAAAAATTGTATATCGCAAAACAAAAATATATTTTTTTGTATTTAAAGGTCCTCTGATGTTCTATGTCACATAATCATTCATTCAAAGATGCAAAATAACGTATGATAACATCCCAGAAACATCTTATACAATGGCTGTTTCTCAATGTCAAGGATACTTCCTTGGCAGGACTGGTCTTTCCAAGTCACTTCTTTCAGAGGGTAGGCGAGGCACCTCTTTAGCATTCAAAGAACACGTTAAATGGAACAGGCTAGCAAGTGCACATCATTGTGTCATTACGTCAGTAAAAAGGTGTGCTTTCGCCGCTGCACGCTTAGGATTGTGGGTGATTTGAGAGCGCGAAGGATACACATATGCATCCTTTCCTGTAGGTGAAACCTTAAGTGATACCACTTTTTTGGAATACGAGTACGAGTACTTGCATTTCAGTACTTGCCGATACAGATACTGAGTACTTAATAAAAAACATGATTTAAATTTACAGGTAACAGCTTTAGTCATATAATTTAACAAAAAAAACAAAGGACTAGTTTTCCAGTTTGTTGTAAACCCTGCCTCTTTGGACAACACAAGAGGCATTAACCACTTACACGCCGCTCAAACATAGACATTTCTCAGACCGTGTTATCGATTACAGGTATCGGGGGACTTTTAAAGAGTACTTTAGAAAATGTGGTATCGGGGCCGATACCAGTATCGGTATCGCTATCGGTGCATCCCTACTTTCCTGTATATGGAATATTTCTCGAACAAAGGACTCAGTCCTTGGTGAAAATTCAGAGGATTCTCGACATTGGAACAGTCCTTCAACGGATGTCGATGACGTAACATCCTCAAAATTCTGGCTTCTGAGGATCCTTCATTAACATTGAGAAACTACCAGTATATGGCCGCTCCCTTTAACATACCTGTGTCTCATTTGACTAGTGAGGTGACTGCGATATACTTAAACCTACAGTATCAACATCCATCGCCATGACTTTTGAAATCATGAAAAATTATCGCATTAAAATAGTTGCATTACATCTGTTAATGGAAACATTTCTCAATAGTTTTTTATTGACATTTAAAAAATACTTGCGCAAAACGCAAGGAAACCACACTGTAAAATTAGAAACAAATCACTTATTGGAAACTACAACTGTAAAATAATTCCTTTTTGCATTTTTAAGTTTAAAGTTTAAATAACTTAAGCTAACTTAATAGCAACTCCTTACTAGTCCAAAAAATGTGCAATGAATTGTAAATTTAAGTTGATTAAACTTAAAAATGTAAGTGCAATTAGGAATTATTTTACAGTGTAGTGTATTGAAAACATATGTTTATGTAAGAGATAATGTATAGGCAGCAGGTTGTTATTGCAGAGATATGCCCGACAGTATGATCAGGAACCGACACAGTGGCTATGGTAGTGATTTGAAAAAAGTAATTTGCTAATTTTTAACGAATGCAGACCTTCAACAAGGAAAACCTGTTTACTTTCGGTTTTAGGATAAGATAAGACAATCAAATGTCACAAACAGACTATTTGGTTCAATCATTTGTTATATATAATGTCATTAAAAAGATGACAATTTTTGGTAATATTAAACTACCGATCAAAATGATTTTGCATCCAGGTTACCGCATGTTATTAGTTTTGAGTGGTTGATATCTGAAAAGAACGAACCTTGAAATGTTGATGATTGCAGCTATAATAATAATAATGCACTTACTTCATCTTCTCTGCTAGTTGCTCTGTGTTCTCTCTGATAGCCTGTGAGAGCTGGGAGACTGGATTCAACATTAGATTGTCCAGAATCACCTGTGATTAAAAAAACTTGCATATTAAAATAATGTTGTTTATCTTTACAGTACATAAAGCACTCCCATTCGTTACACTGCAAAAAATCATCTCAATCTGTTTTTTTTGTCTTGTTTTCTAGTAATAAATACTATAAATGTTTTTGTTAGAGAAATTACCTTTGGACTTATAGAAAATAATACTTCTGAAAGGTGTTTAGATATTTTTACTGGAAGACAGGACAAAAATCATGTATTTATTTTTTGCATTTCTGTAAGCCATCACACCCTGGGTAAGTGTCTAATGTATCAGTTCATTAGTGTGTAAAATAAAAGATTTGACCACATTTGACCTCTTCGCGGTTCCAGGGGCGTCGTTTGGAGCTGTCATGATCGTTCATATTTGAGTCCTGGTCTATTGGACTAGTTGAGCCTGGAGGAACCTTTTGATAGTTCAGACTTGCCTCGGGTATGTGCTGTACCAGCTGTAGATTAATTAGGGATGGAAAAGCACTAGTAAGAACAAGTAAACATGTCAACTGCAGGTTAAGATTAGAGTTTGATGTTAAGAGACACAAACCTCTGCTTTTGAAAAGTTTGAACTCTGGGAATATACTGTACTGTATGTGTATGATCATGCTAATTCACTTGTGGATAGAAGAGGGCTTCACTGTATGTTCACAGTCCACATAGTAATTTATCAACTTTTCTCCAATAAATAACTGTAAAATTCGTAAGTCATCATCCCCTGTTGTGTGAACATACAGCTTAAGTGTAAGTTTGGAAGTGCTTTTCCATGCATTAAGCAATTTCCTCATGCAAAGTAAACAGCGAGGCAGCAAAAATGACAACAGGTTCCCAAGGTGGACGGCTGTTAGTACACTGGTGTTGACTTACTGTATAAAGAAAGTGTTTTGAGTTTGAACTACACTTGCCCAGCAAGCAATTTTGCGTTTAAAAGACGTCTAATAGCCATCCAAACATAGCCCAGACATGTAGGCTTAAACAAGGCAAAATTTGGCTTTTAATAGACATTTAACCATACAGTTGCTTAAAAACAAATGACATAAAACTTAACACCTTGTTGGCTTTGCTTACATGATGGAATGTCACGTTCATCTCACAAGTTATTTTGGCTAAAACGACATGTAACCAAATTTAAGTTTACTTTGGCTTAAAGTGGGATACTCATAGCTTTACTAAATCAGGTCAATAGTTAACTTAGATGGTGAAATGCTGGCTATTGCTTGCTGGGTGGTGATAATGAGTGATGAACTTAGCACCTGAGGTGACAGGAACCTCTGTAATGATGCATATGGTCTCTGCACAAAAGAGATAAAATACAACAAAATGTATGCAAAAGACTGTTGAAAGACATTACAATTGGGGTTATTGCATCTCCCAATGCTTGGTTTCTTTTGAATTTAGGACCACAGATCTTTTCATCACTCTATTATATTGTGCTAATGAGAAGAATACAAGATTTGCTTGTGCTTTATGTTTAACATGTACTGGAATGAGTCAATGTAGGCGATGAGGTATTGTTTGATCAAAATAGATAAACAGATCTTTAGGCCCACCTCCTCTCTGGTTGAGATAGTTGATGCAGGAGTATTGGGCATAGAGCCTGGAGAGGTGGTAGTTCCCATGCCTGAAGATGTCTGAGAGTCACCATCCCCTGCTACATCATGGATTTCACGTGCAAGAATGGCAAGATCTTTGGCCAGGTCTTGACTCAACCTAGAGAAATCAAGTATAGTTCATGCAACAAAAAAAAACTTTATCAGTTTTGTTTATGCAAAACATGCACAGCACCTAAATAATTAGCTTATGAAAGCATCATAACAAAATCTGAATCGTATAACCTGGCAATCTCTGCACTATGAGTTGACCAGTTCTGGAAGTGTTCGTTCTGAGCTTCATCCTCTTCTGTTTCCAAAGAGCTACTTTTAAGCTTCATTTGAAGCTTCTGTGGTGTCTGAGTCTGAGTTGAAGCTGAGGCATGGGAGCGTTTGTGTTTGGAGCTGGAGTTATTCTCAAACTCCTCGTCTGAGGTAGAAGAATAGTCTGATGCCTTTTGTCTGCGACCTTATAATTCAATAAAAAAGAAAGACTGAAGTAAAAAACATGTTTGTACTTTAAAAATCAGTCAGTGCTTAAGTATAGGTGGAGAGCACAGCTGAGTTTTAGGAGAAATAATTTGACACACTCACCAGATGCGCTACTGTGTTTAACCTGGTTAGATCGGGTACGGGTGGAGGAATGCTTTGCTGTTGATGAAGTCCCTTTATTCGCAGCCTGTCTCACCTCACCTGAAGCTCCTTTTCTTCCATTACCAGTCAGCTCAACAGAACGATTTGAAATTCCATGCTTGCTTGAGGTGGACTCATTGTCACTTGGCACAGTGAAAGACCTAGTCCGCTTCCGAGGCATGGCAAGAATGTCCAACCTTGAGAGTTTCTTTGCATCGGCAGGACTCTTAGTGTGGTCGGAGCTCTGAGATGCACGGTCTGTCTCTGCACCCTCATTGTCAGAGGTCTCACCTAGCCGGGCTCGGCGGAGCATGGAGGCACGAGTTGGTCTTGGGGCTGAAAGGCTATTGGATCGGGTCAGGATCTGATGGCCCCCTTTAGCCACTTTATTAGAGTCTTCTTTCTGCTGTGGTGCAGTGAGTTTCTTGCGACCATTGGGCTTTGAAATTGACTCATGATCAGAAGCAGCAGTTTCAGGCAACAACTGTTGACCATGCTGATTATCTGAAAGATCTAAAGATCCACGGTTGCCAGCACTACGACGAAGCTGGAGGCGACGAGTTTGTTCAGCTTTACTGGTTTCAGCTTTATCTGCAGAGGCATGAGTTTTGCGTTTTTCTGAGAGTCGCTCGCGGGCTGTAGGTTGTCGTCCTTTATCGTGTGCGGATAAACTGGAAGACGTTTTATCCTTACGTTGGTCATTTGCAGCAGTGCGCTTCTTAGGTGCACTGACAGGGGCATTTTTACTGCTGACCATGCTTATGGTACTGGCGGTGTCAACATCTGATTCACCAGACAGGGAGTCCTCTTGTGCAGAAGAGCTCCCCTTTTTCGATCGTTGACTAGATCTAGATAACCTCTCTTCTGGTGAAACCAAAGTTCTTTCTGTTTCTTTAGTAAATGGAGATGCATCTCGCACAGGTTCTCCTGAATCCAAGCTTCTCAAAGCAGGATGACTGGAGATATGTGGCAGCTTCTTAACTTGGATGTTGTCACTTGGCCTATCTTTGGTAAAACTTTCCTGTCGAACAAATGAGGTTGCCGTGTCTTTGGTGGGCACCACATCTCTGTCATGGACCTGAAGATTTGGAGCTGATGCATTCGGCTTTACTGGACGTTTAGACTCATGGCCACTCAGTTGTCCTATCAAGACAGTGGTTGGAGGCATCTTGGGAGAGGAGTCTCTTTCTGGCTGGGACAGAACAGGACTTCTGGATGTCTCTGACCTGCAGGAATCTTCTTCAGGGCCAATATAAAATGATGTGGGTTTGGGAGTTGGTGTTGGCATCTCTCTGATTTTGGAATAGTTTAGACTTTCAGTTGGCAAGTGGGCTATGGTGCCTTTCTTTCCTTGGCTTCGTCCACTCCTATCAAGGATAGAGCTGTCATCTGAACGGCTGGTGTCACTCAGACTGTCTGGATCCAAATCGTCCTGGACGCGTAGCAACTGAGTGCCGTCCTGCTGCTGTGGTGCTCTAGTACCTTTCTCTGGTGGCTCATGGTCCACGTTTGTCTCGTGTCGGATCAAGATGCTAGGCGTTATGCTCTCAAGTTTTTCTCCAGGTGGAACTTGGGGAAGTAATCGTCTTGTCCTGGAACCTTGACTGCTTTCAGATCCAGAGATGTCTAAGCTTTGACTAACCATTAATATCACTCGTCCATCTTTAAAGTCAAAACAGTAAAAATTATTTTTGATAAGCTTGCCTATTTATAGCAAATTTTCTTATATCAAACAAAATAACTTTGACACTTAAGGTACCTCTGTCTGTTAGTCCATTTTGAGGTTGGGTGACCATGGATCCTTGCGTGGCACCAGTATCACTGTAAGTGTCCGCTAGGCTGGCCCAGCGTGAGACCCATTTAGGCCCTCCTACATCAGGATGTGCCTAAATCACAAAGAGAGCTAATAATTTGAACAGATAATATGTGACAAATTATAACAAAATAATAGACAGTGGACTGTAAGGGAAAAGCTTGCAAAATACTTCAAAATTGATTTAGTGCATTACTGTCTGGTAGTCTGGAATTTGCAATACCTGTAGTGAGCTGACTTGGTCTCCACCGTGAATATGTGCTGATGTAGTCACTACAACAGTCTGATCACTGTATTCTGGTGCATCTAACACTCCAAAAACCTTTGAACCAAATTTTTAATGATTAAATAGTGACAGTGGTAACAGATTGATAATACAGATGCGATTATGTACCTCTGCCTACATTTCTGCATAACCTGAAATACATAAAATGCTCCTGGTACATATCACTGCATCCTTCATTTGGAGTGTCAAATAGAGGCACAGGAGGTGCTTGTTTTTTCTTAGCTTTGATGCGGGTTTATTCAAAGTTACAAAGCAGAAAATACTAAACATTATTGGTGTATATTCTTCAGTCCATACCTGTGTAACTGTGGGGACCTGTATGGGATAAACGCCTGATGTCAATACTGTCAGTATTGATAGTGGTCGGCCGAAGTATGTAAATAACTTTTTGTTTACAGGAAACATAGTGGCAAATTACAAAAGTGACAGTAATGAATGATCAAAACACATCTGAATGTCTCAGTCGGCTGTGTTTTATTAAACTTTAACCACAAGGACATCGTAAGTCATTTAGGCATGTTGCCTGTTTGCGCGTATATGACTATAAATAAGTACCAAATGGCACCAATCTATTTAACAAAAACAAGCAGGTTTTAGTTTGTGTATGTGTTTGCATCAAAACTGAGATATGTACCTTAGCAACTTTTTTAGGTTTTGCAGAAATGTAGGCAGAGGTATGTGGGTTGGCAATGAAAGTGCCACATAAACATTCAGAGAAAGTAAAAAGTACTGTGACATCAAAACTTACACATATAACCCTTTAGAGCAGGGATGGGCAATCCTGGCCTGCAAACTTTAGTTCTAACCATAATCAAACACACCTGAAAAAAACTGATCAAAGGCTGCAGGATCATAGACATTTTATATATGGATGCCTCATAGACTGACGCTGCCTACTGGAGCTGACGTATCAGCACGGCTGCCATCTTGGATGGGTCCCCAATGCACCCCCCTGCATTTATTTCTACTAAGGAAGGTGTATATCCAACTACAAATTAACTCCAAATTTTTACCAGATTTTTACAAGGTTTGGTTACACATAAGTAACGTTAGTTGCGATGACACAATATAATAAGTGATAAAATAACCAAAATTACTGTTCAATCTTACTTGTAAAAAGTTAATCCAATCTGGTATCAATACTGCGCCGGTTATTGCAACCGGAAGCTGCACAAAATACGGGCATAGTTGCTCGCTCTCCGTTGACTCCGATTGACTCTGGTCCTAGCGTAGAGTGAGAAGACCCAATGCTTGATTACGTATGTATATAATGTCTATGTGCTGGACGACTTGGAAATGGCATTCAGGTATGTTTGATTAGGGTTGGAGCTAAACTTTGCAGGACAGTGGACCTGCAGGACCAAGAATGCCCACCTCTGCTTTAGATATAACTCTGGTCTATATCAATGGTAATACCCGTGTTTTACTTCCCAAATAAATAAAAAGAAATGTTGTCACCTGGTCAATCATACTTCTAGCTTCTTCCACTTCCTTATCTTGTGACTCTGTCTCAATAGTGTAGGTACCAGCATCGCTCAGACTGTCCTCCTCCTCCGTCCGTGTCACCCTTGAGCCCTTGGTGTCTACACCACTAATTCCACGTGGAGAAAACTGGGGTACCGATGACCCAGCCAAGCAAATTGAGGAAGCATTAGAAACTACACCTCTCCCAGGAGCATGAGAAGGGACAGAGACAGGGGAAGATGCTGGAAGAATAGGCTGGGATAATGGCAGCAGCTGGGATGGAGAAGATGGGTAAGATACAGATGAGGGTCCAGTTGGTTCAGCTGGGGAGGGTAAATGAGTGTGAGATGGGGACATCATTACAGGTGGGGCAGACATGGGTGGTGGGGACGTTTTTCCTGTATCTTTCAGGAACTCTGCAGCAAATTCTTGAGCTATTTTTGACTTTTTGCCCACACTTCCAAAAGGCTTGATTGTTATTGTTGGCGTAGAGCGAGATGAGGTCCCAGAAAGAGATGTGCTGCTCCCACTGTCTTCTGTCTTATCTCTCTTTAGTGAGCTTGACCTATGTGAACCTCCATGGGCTGAACCTTTCAGAGGAACAGTAATCTGCTGCGTTGGAGGAATGTGCCCATGAACAGAAGCTGGCCTTTCACCATGAGCTCCACCTTTGCGTCTTTCCAGTTTGGCCTTTAAGGCAGAGTAGGAGTCAGCATGTGCAGTGTTGTGGGTAAAGGACTGTGACCGCTTCTTCCTTGGATTATCATCAAAGAACTCAATGATGAAGGCCTGTTGGGTATGTGGCTCAGGGTGCACAGGCTTAACCTCTGTTTGGGGAGGAGAGGAGGGTTTTTGGACAATATGAGCCTCACTTTCCTCGTAATCTGGTTGAGGATGTTTGGGCGGGGAGACTGACTGAGGATAATAAGATCTCTGCATTGGAATGGACTGCTGAGGCAGCACTGATTCAGAAGATTCGGAAATCCTTGATTGCATTGAGTGGTGTGACTGTACTGATGATTCAGATTGCATTGAATGATGAGACTTGCTTCGTTTGTCTTTCAGTTCTGGGTCTTCTGAATCACTCTGGGTTCCATCTTCATGATGGTGTCCTATATAACACATTGAAGTAGTTTACATACAGTACAAACAAAGATTTTTTTTTCATGAATTTACCAAAGTTGTCCTATTTACAATAACTTGACTGTTTTTAAATTGTCATTTTTGGAGATCCATACTAAAGCAATACTTCACATTTAACAGATTAGTATCACTTTCACACAGCTTTAGCTGGGGTTTACACACATTGTAATGACAAAGGTAAATAGTATAAAGCAGTGTCTCCCAACCCTGTTCCTGGAGCTAGAAGATCACCAACACTACATATTTCCCATCTTTTCCTATTAAAACACACCTGAACCCACTTATTAGTAGAAACTCTAAGATGGGAAGTAATGGGGTCAGATGTGCGAGTCTTTAAAAATGTGTATTTTATGGGTGCCTCCAGGAACAGGATTAAGAAAAGCTGGTATAAAAAATGAAGTGTAACTTTTTTTGGTCTGTTGTTTAACAACATATAACAAAATATTAATCAATTTAATCATAAATGAATGTGCTTTGACTCGGAAATGTTAATGCCAAAAAGAACTGTGAAACCATAACGCATACATCAACTGGGGTTCCCACAGGCAGCGTTAACAGACTTAAAACTGTCAGAGTGGACCTAAGCCTGATTTATACTTCTGTGTCTGACCTACGCCAGCCCGTACCCTGTACTCACTTTTCATTTATATTTCTCGGTCGACATACAGTACTGACCATCAGTCACTCCTCAAAAAGTGGAAAAGCGTATATGAGAAAATGGGATGCTATATATAATGGATTTTTTTCCAAGCAGACCAATCACAGCACTTGTGGTCTGTGTATAATTGATGTTTGTTAAATTGTGGGGGAAGCAGCATCAGGGTACGTAATTGGATTCGTGATAAAGCATAGGCTACATCGTATGCTCGACACAGAAGTATAAATTGGGCTTTACGTGTAATTATTTCCTGAGTCTTACCTTTGAGTGTCCTTATGTGTATCGGCAAGTCACTCTTAGTGCTGTACACATCCTCACAAGGTGGTCGCCTGCACATCATGCTGACATCGCTGTGAACGAGCCAGTCTGCTACTTTGCTCTCGGCCGACTGAACCTCTGTGGGCGTGGCTGTCAGAGGTTTACTCGGCGGCTGCTGCTTGCTCCGCTGACGAGAGGAGAACTTGGTTACGTGGTCCTTGATTTTCATTTTGCCTGGCATGCAGTCATCAAACTCGATAGTGAAAGAAGCATGACTCTGGACAACTTGAGGTGTCGGAGTCAGAGGTACATTGGTGTCTTTGGTTGGGATGTCGATGAGGTCTCCTGACGGGGACTTGGGGTGCACTTGGAACTCCTTTGTTGGGATTTCAAAATAACTAGGCTCACGGTTGTACAAGAACGTTGACTTGGTCTGACTGTCGTTGATGTCCTGAACAGAACTGCTGAAATCATCCTCACCTGTCGGGCCCTCTTTAATAACCTCTGTCAATAAACACCCACACCAAACTGTAATTATGGTCATGAAGCAAATGTTCACATGAACATCATATGAAAGTGGGAGTAAGGGAGGACAAGTGCATACCTGATTGACTGTCACCTGACCTGCGTACTTCGTTGTTTTTTCCTTTGTTACCAGACTCTTCCTCTCCCCACCATGATGGCTGTCCATACAGCGGTGTGGGTCGGGGTGAAGGGGGCTCTAAAGGGGCACCTTTACAAACATTAACCCTGAAAGTCATTCTTATGAAATCACACTTCTATAGTAGGAAAAACAAATACTATGGAATTCAGTGGGTACCGTCAACTGTGTGCTTACCACCATTTATCAAAATACTTTCTTTGTGTTTAACAAAACAAAGAAACTCATACTGGTTTAGAACAACATGAGGGGGAGTAAATGAATAAATTAGATTTTTGGGTGAACAATTTTTTATAAAATCCATTCCAGCTTGAATGCATGTCATTCAATTGTCAAAAAGTATAAATCAACACAAATATCTATTAATTTAACTAAATGCAAAAATACAAGCATTTCTCAAATAGTTTTACGAATTTTGAAACCCACTGTTGGACCTCATGTATGTAGAATAAAGATGAGATTTACAGCACTGGGCTGAAAGATCAAAGAGTCATGTGGTGTATTGAAACAATCAGGGATGGGGCATTAATGGGACCTGTCAGTGCAGTGTCTGCAGCCTTGACTAAAGCTTGAGGATTATCTTTCACATCTGTCAACTGACCATCAGTTTTAACTGGGAGGGGTCTCCCATAAACTAGGCCAATGTTACAAATAAACAGAGCTTTACACAAAGGCTGTAGATTAAGACAGAACTGTCAGATACTATGGCAATTTCACGTCACAAAGCATTTATACAAAGAAAAATTTCTCTTGCTCGCTGTCTGTCTTTGTCTATCTCTCTCTATTACTTACCAGTGACACTTTTGCGTTCCGGACGCTCTAATTTTGACTTCTCCTCCTGCAGGTTTTGTTGTTTTCCCTCTGTTATTTTTAGGCCCATCTGCAGCTGACTGGTGTATTTCTCATGCTAAAACAGCAGGCGGCAGAAAACAAAGAACAATAATCTTAATTATGTATATGTTTTTAATAATAATTAATATTTAATGACAATTATAAATAACTGAAGTACTTTTAGGTAGGTTCTGCAAATATTTTACCATATGTTTAAATTAGTAAATAACACAGAACACCAAATTCTGCTATAGGTTGATTATTGGCATTTATCAAGTGTCAGGTGCCAGTCAAGACAGAGTCCAGATAAAGCTGGATGTGGACTCGGTCTTGAGTCTGACTCAACATTTAATCACTGGTCTTGGTCTTGACTCTGACTCAACATTTAATCTCTGGTCTTGGTCTTGGGTCTGACTCAACACTCAATCTCTGGTCTTGGTCTTGAGTCTGACTCAACACTCAATCTCTGGTCAAGGTCTTGACTCTGACTCAACATTCAATCTCTGGTCTTGGTCTTGGGTCTGACTCAACACTCAATCTCTGGTCTTGGTCTTGACTCAGACTCAACACTCAATCTCTGGTCAAGGTCTTGAGTCTGACTCAACACTCAATCTCTGGTCTTGGTCTTGACTCTGACTCAACATTCAATCTCTGGTCTTGGTCTTGACTCTGACTCAACATTCAATCTCTGGTCTTGGTCTTGGGTCTGACTCAACACTCAATCTCTGGTCTTGGTCTTGACTCTGACTCAACACTCAATCTCTGGTCTTGTCTTGACTCTGACTCAACATTTAATCTTTGGATTTAGTCTTGACTCTGACTCAACACTCAATCTCTCTTCTTGGTCTCGACTTGGACTCAACATTCAATCTCTGGTCTTGGTGTTGACTCTGACTCAACACTCAATCTCTTGTCTTGGTGTTAAATATCTGTTAAATATACATTATACATTATGTGTGTTCCCTGGGACCTGAACAGATGACCTTTGGATGGAAATTATGTGCCAATCGAGCTCCAAAAACATCTGTACAGTTTACTGTAGCTGAAGTTTTATAATTTTGTTTTAAAACAAATAAAAAAATATAAATCAGAAGGGAAAACACCTCTTAACTTACACAGATACCAACAATAAGTGAGATATTTATTCTCTGAACTATATTTCAAATATAAAGTGATACTTATTTGCCATTGTGTTGAATTATTAGGAATAATTAATATATCCAGTTATCACATTAACTAAGAAAATATTTCCCTGTTTGAACAATAAACAGAGATACATACATAAACAATGATATGGAAACATACCTTAAGTGCCTCTTCAGGGACTTTATGTTGACTCTTCTCAAGAACATACACATGGGAATGTGTTCTATGTTAAGTAAATACACCACATACAGTATGTACAATTTTATACACCGCCAAGAAGTCTGGTCCATTTTGTATTTAATTTTAGCCAAAAACTGCCCAACCAGAGAGTAGCGGCTGAAATGTAAATACATTTTTTATGTAACACTTAATGGGAGTTTATCTAAAATAGATGATTCCACAATAACTGGACAAATAACAAAGCAGACTTAAAATATTGGAACAGCAGTGTTAAAAGGTGTTACAGCCAACACCAATAAATTGTTTGCAAAAATAAGAATTATTATATAGAGATAATATTGTAGCAATCTGGATCAATAAAGTGCAGCAGGAATGGCATATTTTATGGTAAACCTCTTTTTTACTTATTCAATTGATAACACCTAAAATATTTAAAGATTTTAAAACTGAAATTTTTCACTTGAAGTGCGAACATTTGGGTTAAAAAACTTCAGTTGTTTGAAGTAATTTTTAAAGTTAAACCAACTTTTATTTTTTACAGGGTGAAACACACCAGAAATACCTCCACTCCATTTTTAAAGCTTTAACGTGCCATTAAAAGGGCGGTTGCTAACAAGTTGCTATATGGGACTACAGATGTTGTCTGGGACTTAAAACAACACATTAAACACAAAAATAGTGCTCAAAAGTAGTCTTCTGCTATTGAGAGATACTAAGGGGACTATTTTTCGGCTGCTCCGTACTATCATTGCGCCTGCTGCAGCCATGTTACATCAGCAAAATCCTTTATTATTACGCCAGAATGAGAGTATAGTTCCTAACCATATCTGCCTAGAAAATCACAACTTTTAATTTTCTGTCGGTCTTAGTATACGATGTAACTACAGAAGAGTCAAGTTTTAAATAGGAAAACTATCAAAAAATCTTTGGTTATTTTTGAGGCGATGCTAATGGTCTAATCAAATTCAATGGATTATGCTAAGCTATGCTAAAAATGGTACCGTCAGACCCGGAGATCAGCCGAATGGATTCCAAAAAAATTAAAATCAAATGTTTAACTCTAGGGAAGCTGGAAAATGAGCATATTTCAAAAAAGTGGAGTGTCCCTTTAAACAGAGAGCTTATTTTTTGCAACAATCCAAAAGTCTATGGTAAAAATGAATGGGCTTTTTGGCGAGGTAACCAGAATAAGTCATCCCTACGGCACTCTAATGGTACATCCACACAGGTCGAAAGCGGTAACGCTTGATGGAAGGCTTGTCTGAAGCGGGGCCAACAGCCAATCACAGTGGCACAACACATGCTCCGGTCTTGAATAAATATAACTGGCTGGCTCGCACTAGGTTATTTAGGTTGATTAATGTAATATAGTGTTAATTTTTTGCAAAAACAGAGTTTAACAATAATATTTCTGCCTATTGCAGTCAAAGATTACATAAGGCACAACAGGCAAAAGGATATCATATCCAAAACGAACAATGTCCGACAGCTTGAGGGTTATATATGTTTGATCCGGGATTCTCAGGTCATTCACAAAGGTCTGAAAGTGGAGAAGGAAATTACATAAACATGTACTGTATATGCCTAAAATATTATAAATGCTAGTCTGAATGAGTAAGCTGTATATGACATAAGATATTTTCCCTAGAACTTTATACATCTCTGTATGAAAAGTATTTAACCATATTAACCACAAAAAAGAGGTACAGTATGCTTTTACACAGTACTTTATTATAGCCTACAATAATTGGTGACTTGCGTGTTTCATCATGTGACACACCAGAACCGTTGAGATTTTATCTGTATATGACTTCATTACATCTGTATGCTTGTATCTATACAGTTTGTACCATTTATATTTAATTTTAGCCAAGAACTGCCCAGTTAGGCAACAAGCACCAACTTAAATGTAAAGAAAGTGTCTTTATGACTTTGATGAGAGTGTATTTGTACCTGATGATACAACATAACAAAGAAACAAAGTCTTGTATTCAAATAATAAAACAGCAGTTTCAAAAGGTTTTACAGCTAACACTGGAGAAATAATGAATGTCTGCTATTTTACAGACAAACTAGACAAGGGTCATATATTAACCCACTGGAGTCATCTGGTTTACTTTTATGATGAATATGTGGTTTTAGAGGTTCATGAGCTAGAACCACAGCTATAATGAATGAACTACATGTAAAGGTATCTGCCTATGGCCCACATGATGTACCAAGGCATGGGGAATTTTGTCTGATTATAGGAATTATTGATCCTATCTGTGCTGCAGTGAGAACATCAGCACAAGCTTTAAGCTGACATCTGCAAATTAAACACTGGGTTTAAGGCAACAGAACTGTTAGCATTTTCAAAACCAAATTGTAAAAATACCTAAGGATTTCTTTTGCAAATAATGTCACATGAGTATGCACATGCACATTTCTAATACATTTCAGTTGCAATATTTGTTAAAAGGCTTACCCCATTTAAACTTCCCAAATCCTTGACCAGGTGCTCATCTGTGGCAGAGTTGTAGTTGATAACAGCATGCTGTTTATCCACACTACGAGACTGAAGGAAGAAAACCATGCTTTTACATCCTAATGACTTTTTGGTAACTGTTTTATCTTGTACTATATTTATACTGATCAGATAGGAAAAGCTTTAACAGTACTTTTCAAAGTATGTACGGTAAACCGTAAATGAGCATTATTTCTGATCTATAATTACATCACACTGCAAACAAAATGACTTTCTTACTTTATATTTCTTGTTTTAGTAAAACTATTTAAAAACTTTTAAATCAAGATTTACTTTCTTGATAAGCAAAATGACCTAAGAAAATAAGTCTAGTTTTTAGACAAAAAATATATAATTTAAGTGAATTTGTGCTTGAAACAACCAAAAATATCTGCCAATGGGTTAAGAAACTTTTTCTTAAATTAAGTGTTTAAGAAAAAAGTAAACTTATTTCAAGATTTTTTTTCTCACCCCATTGGGTTATTATTTTTGATAGTTTTAAGCACAAATTCACTTAAATTTAATTTTTTTGAATTATTTTAGGTCATTTTGCTCATGAAATAAAGGCATCTTGATTTAAGCATTTTTAGATACTTGTCTTGAAAACAAGACAAAAATATTAGAAGAAAGTCATTTTTTGCAGTCCACTTGAGAAACCTGTTTCAACTCAAACCAAAGGATCATCATTACTGACACAGGTTCATTCATCTCTCCTTTCACCTTTTGTGCAATAACAAATACTTATTTTATTCATATGACTCATTCCCCTTTATGTGTCATACAAAAGATAATGTAGAAGTAATAAAGATGCTCATTTTCAATATTCTAGACATTTATAATTCAAGTTTGCATTTTTTTTTTTTTTTTTTTTTTTGATTATGTATTTGAAAACCCAACATGCTTTCTTCCATGTGTTACTATGGCAACAGCTCCTGATGCACTGGCAAATGTGTTGACGGATGCATTGCAGGACAAGTAGAAATCCTACCTGCAGCATGAGCTCGCAGTCCTCCCGACCAACAAAGATCATCTCCCGTGGCAGACGGTGACGAGTACCAGAGCTGCTCACCAGGAACCATGACGTCACACTCATTTTGTTTTGCTGAAAAACCCTTTTGCATCCTGTAGCATAAGAACAGGTGGTTTTTTGAGGAGAAATGTATTAATGTTTAAGACAATAATATGAAAATGGGACAGCAGATATGAAAACTGAGCAGCTTAAAAGGACATTTCTACAGTTCTAATGTCCATCACGATAAATGTCTTCATTATTCAAAAAACTGTAATCTTTTATGTGGTGGTTGTAGAAATTGTTTCCTTAAAGGGCCAATATTTTTACAAGATGTAATATAAGTCTCAGGTGTGTCCAGAATGTGTCTGTGAAGTTTCAGGTCACAACACCACACAGATTATTTATTATAGCATGTCCAAAATGCCACTATTTTGGTGGGAGCAAAAGCGCTGTTTTCATGTGTCTGTAGCTTTATATGCAAATGTGCTTTCGGATTAAAAAATACAGTCTGGGACTATAGAATCTTTAGTGCTACAACGTGTAAACAAACACATTCAGCTTTTGAGTAAAGTTAACCAGTCAGTGAGTGGCTGTGGGGCGGAGCTTTTTCAGTGTGACATCACATTAACAATAAGACTACTCTGGTTTGATAAAAAATGAGGAGTGGGTGGATGTAGGGTTGTTGTGTTGTGTTCACACACTGCCAACACACATTTATGTCCAAACACCATGTGAAAGTAAATTTAGCATATATGTGCCCTTTAACCTGTTGAATTCCTCTTAAATTACCTGTAATGAGCTAAGCAAACAACCTGCATCTTCCATCATACCAGTGACGACAATAACAGCATTTAGGAAAATGTAAGATGAATTCTATTCTATTTATTATATTATACAGCACGTGCATATTTTCACAAAGGCTAATGCATCAATGTTAAACTCGTTACTGGATATGACTGGACTATATGTCTAGACGTGTTTTGCTGAAATATTGCTTTCATTAGAAAACTAGGATTTTTCTTACAGGGGAAACCGTGTTAAAAGTTTTATTTAAAAACCTCTAATTTATATAGGCTACATTTGGAGCGAACATGATTTTAAAATATAGGCGGAAATCTGTTTTGAGAATTTGATGCAGCAGACATGCAATAACATTTAACTAAGGGCTGTTTATATGGCCACTGAACTCACTATTCATAAAAAACATGTTAAACATATTTATATGTGTTAAATATAATCACAGCAGCCCTATACTACTGTAATGTCCCCACTGTCGTTACACCAGCAAAACGTAACGACTGAGATTAAACCATAGCCTACTAATAATATTAAAATCTATTATAGCCTACAGTACGTGAACTCAATGAAACACAACACGTTAATAAATCACATATTCTCAGTAAATGTACACATTTGCGTTTAGCGAGGCCTATAGCAGGTACATACATTCATCTAGCGTATTAAAATGATTTGGTGATGAAGCGATCAGCTGCTGTCGCATTATTTACACAACACATTAACGTGGCATCATCCTATAAACGACCAAAGAAAATCATTAGAGAGATGTACAGCATTATAGACTACACACAGTAACATATACTGTACTGTACATACACATTGAATTGGGTGGCTGGGTTTAGACATTAGACAATCTCAATTTACAAATAAACGTTACGTGCGTCGATCATTCAACATGTCCTATATTACTATATTCACAATAGGAAATGGGATACATCTAATTGTAATCTGGCCTTGCATCTTCTTCACCCCCCGCCGGATGATGCTGAATATCCTCCGACTTACCTACAATACTCCAGATGCGCTGATCTGCCCCAGAGAAACAACCGACAGCACCATCGATGTCTTCCTCTCACTTCCACAATATGCTGATATTCGGTGAAATCCGGTTAAATCTCCTTGATTGTCATGAGTGTCGCGGTTTCATGTAGACTACACCCTCTCCCGTTAGACTGAGATCATGCTGTCATGGCATCTGCGTCCAGCGCGCGCCGCCACCAGTCAATGTGTGTAGCCTACATCAGGTTACTGCATCACAACTGAACCAACAGCATCTGTCAGTGCTCCTGCTCCTTTCATTCAATACAGAAGTTCACATTCAGAAACCCTTTTTTATTATTGTGAATGTAATCAAGAGGTACATTAATAAGATTTTATACACAGCGATTATTATGAAGGGCATATATCAAATAGGCTAATTATTTCGAAGTTAAAGGGATAGTTCACCCTTTTTGGGTAAAATTAAAAACTTTAATTTTTGGACTAATGACTGGTACAAATGACTTATCTGTGTGCTTCATTTTTTTATTTACTTCATGTGCTCTCATAATCTTTAATCAAAAATGCAAATCTTTTCTCCTCCTGGAAATCTATCTTCTGGTCAAGAAAAATGGTGGGAGGACGGCAGGGCAAAGATCGCAGCGATTAGCAAATAGCAACATGAACCAATTTCCAACAATCTAATCAATTCTCAATGGACGAATCAAGTCCGCCCTTCATTTTTTTACCCGGATATATATCTATATGGGGAAAATAAGACAATTGCTACTTCCATTTCATTGTGACTTTAAGGGTTTACAATAAGCAGAATAATTGACTCTGTGAATTATTCGAAAATAATGCACGCTCCACTTCGTGCCACATAACCACCTCGGGTGTGCATTATTTTCTTATAATTCAATGGCCTGTCATCAATTATTCCTTAAATATTGAATCCCAATCCTAATCCCACAGTCACAAAGGAGAAAGTCAATCGTTAAAAGTGTACAAATGTGGTCTTATGGTACAAATTGGTGTGAGAATATGTGCCATATTCATGCTTTTATTTATTTATTTAATATATAAAGTAAAGTGGTTGATTTAAAAAAAATTTAACTTTTACAAACATTATTGCACTTTTTTTATTGGTAAAAACATTTTTAATTAATATTAAAATAATTACACTGACTGATCCCAAAGCAATACCAATTTATTTAAATCACATTGCTTATTTAAATTAACCAAATTACCTGAATTAAGGAGTGAGATATTTGATTATATAAACTTTAAAGCATTATTTTTGTAAGCATTTGTTCTTGTATAAGTTAGAGATTCATCCAAAAACGACACAATAGTCTTGAATTAAAAACATTTTTATTTCGTAATTCAAATTTTTTTTCAAAACATTGTATTTTGTCCTCAGTCAGTTGTCTGCTAAAAAGTAAATTATGAAAATAACTTAACTGTGAAAGTTTCGTCTCAAAAACCACTTCTGGTCATTTGAGTATGGGGTGTATCAATACAAAATATTTGACTTTAACATGAAGTAGAAAAAATATACAAATTAAAAAAGCAAAGTTGAAAAATGAAAGAGATGCGCATAGACCAGCAACTTACATTCAATATTATTTTTGGGTCATCATTCATTATTTTAACATGGACTGAAGCCATTCACTAAAATGTCCGGTCTGTGCAAATTTAACCAGATGCTTTATCTTACAAGCAAAATGCTGCAACTTTTAATTGTCATTTCAAATTATGATGCAACTTTTTAAATGACCATCTGCAGAGGCCTGCAACAAATGTACAAATTGTAACGGTTGAACAAAACAATAAAAGAAATAAAATGCAGCTTATTCCACTGACAAGTTAAAAACTTGTAAATTCAAACAAAAAAGAAAACGTTTTATGTCATTTTACAATATTGCTTAATATAACAAGCAAAACAAAGAAATTGTTTTGATTAAATTAACTGCAGTACCATTTTTTTTTTTTCAATAAATGATCATGACATTTTTGTAATGAATTCCTTTTAATATTTACAATTCTTGTACAAACTCATAAAACGCTTCCTGTTTTCATTAAATGAAAGGAGAGTGCTAATGATGCAATTTTTTTGGCAATTTTTAGTGGGTTGATGAAACATGGAAATTGTTTGCTGTATCAACAAATTCATTAAAAAAATAGTCAAGTTACTTTAATTTTTTTTATCAGAAGGGTGAAATTAAATGAAATGCCAATGAACATTTTCTACTTGCACTAAACTGACAGTAAATTTTTCTTACAAATTGCATGGGCATTTAAAAGAAATAAGCTATTTAACAATAAAGTCCTCTCAACTAATCCTACTAGATTGAATTTCAATGCTGAAGTGTGTGGTATTGGGTTCAGGGGTGTAAAGTTCATGCAAATAGTGTCACCCACAATAGCACAATGTTTCAAGGCATTTTGGATATCTATATGAATTATATGAAAAATCTCAGTAGGCACTATCCTGGAAAATACACTGAATACTGAGAAAATCATTTAAGGTAAATGTGAATCAAAGCAGGATGCTGGATATTTTTTAATCTGTAATTCCTAATTTCTTTGGTATTCACATAATAGTATGCCCTTGCAGAACACAAACCATGATAGGCTCATTTAAGTCATACTTAAAGGGATAGTACACCCAAAAATGAAAATTCTGTCATCGTGTACTCACTCTCATGTTTTTACAAACCCACATAAATGTATTTGTTCTGATGAACACAAAGGAAGATATTTTGAGAAATGTTTGTAACCAAACCATTCGTGGACCCCATTTACTTCCACTGTATTCTTTTCTCTGCTATGTAAGTAAATGGGGTCCACGAACGGTTTGGTTACAAACATTCCTCGGAATATCTTCCTTTGTGTTCATCAGAACAAAGAAATGTATACAGGTTTGTAACAACACGAGAGTAAGGAAATGATGACAGAATTGTCATTTTTGGGTGAACTATCCCTTTAAGGCAGTGTTCTTCACTTCCAACCCTGGAGGGCCGGTGCCCTGCAGAGTTTAGCTCCAACCTTAATCGAACACACCGGCTCTCCAGGGTTGGGAGTGAAGAACACTGCTTTAAGGACTACATCATAAACTAATAATTTTTACTTACTGTTGCCATTACACAGTAGTGTATTTTAGGAGTTATCTACACAGATCACAGGAATATATACTGGTTTCAGAAATGTACCAAATTGTTGTTTTAGAAAATAAAGTTTTAAACGTTTTAAATGTCTGACATTCGTAACGGGTATTTTTCGGGATTGGAAAACCTAGTAACTTGCAAGCACTTCTTGTATTATTGCCTCCATTTGACAAATCGTTTCCTAATCTTTGTAAGTCGCTTTGGATAAAAGCGTCTGCTAAATGCCTAAATGTAATCCACATTAAAGAGGACAACTTAAAAAAGGAAAGTTTGTATAATAAAATGATAAATATCCATGTGTTTCTACAGTGAAATGACCCAATTTATGCATGATTAGAGCAAATTAGACTTTAAAATCGTGACTGAATCAAGATTATGTTGGACTCGTAAAACTATAAATCCAGTCTGGGAAAGGTGGTAACTGTTAAAAAAAATGTATGGATGTGCATACATTTTGTTTTGGACTTTTTAAGCTGTGCCACTGGCAGAGTATGAGAACTGTGGGAAATGAGGTCTCCTATCACTGTCAAAAGACTCCATGTTGTCATCTGAAAGAACAAGATAAAAACAATAAGTCATTATTTTTATATCACAACAATTGTCAAGGTATGCAACACCCATCTTGGCCATCTTTCGGGGTACTTGGAAAGTCTTAATTTTTTAATTTTGTGAAATAAAGACTTATTGACAATATCAATCACAATATCTTACACTTTTTGTAGTTTACTCCTTCAGACAGAATGAATTTTTTATCAGTCGATCCTATTTTTCTCCCTTCACATCTTGGTCAATTACAGAAAGCCATATCTCAAGTAACACTTCATTTGAGTTATCACATGAGTATGTCTTCAGCTACAGTATTTTTTAGTTTTGTACCTCGATTATAGGAAGAGTTGCAGCAACAACCTACACCACCTACAATAAACACAAATGACAAGATATGGACCTTATAGATACCAGTGGTGGACAGTGAGATACACATTTTTACTCTGCCTTTTTTTGGGAAAAAAATACTTCACTACATTCTAAAGCATAATATTATACTTTTACCTCCACAACTTTCATAATAAATTTCATTTAATACTTAATTAAATAAAAATCAAGTAAGAAAATGCTTGATTTTAATGTACTTAAGTATTAAATGTATAAAACACGAATTATATTTATGAAATGCAGTGGAGTAAAAGTACAATATTATGCTTTGGAATATAGGGAATTAAAAGTTTTCCAAAGAAAAGCACTGATAAATACTTATAAATACCTGAGCAGAGTAAAAAATACTTCACTAGAGTCCACCTCTGATAGATACTGACTTCTGTCCAACATATCTCATCAAAGTAATATACGACTGTAATGATTTTAGTTAACTAACACCCACACTGTTCACTTGAAACTGAATTATTTTTGTCAGAAATTCTCTACTAGCATCCTATTGTATGGTATTTTTCTTTACCTGACACTGTTACAAAGCACTGAATAAATATAATTTAATTTCTGTAGTTAGGTAACTAAGTTTCATAATGAGACTTTTCTGGTTTGGGTACCACTTGAGCCCAAAAGATCAGCTCAGCATCTGGTTACTTAAACAGCATCACCACTAGGTGGTGCTATCAGTATGTTGGTTTTAACATGCACTTTAAGACAGGGGGCAGCACCTTGGCCTGGGGGTGTGATGGTGATGGTCTGTCCTGTGAACTCCACATCAAAATAACGAGTGTCCGTTTCTGAGGTTACCTGGGGCTTAAAGGGTGGAACAAGCTGTGGAGACACAGAAACAAAATTATATATAACTGGTCTTCAGTTCAGGTACATTTCATCTGTGTTAAATGACTTCATGCTGTTATTATGCACCTTCTTCTCATAAACATCTTTCCACTCGATGCCTTCAAAAAACTTATGCAGCATTATTTCTTTTGCATCCTCTGGCCCTCCGCCTAACCTGCAAAAAAAAAAGAAACAAGAACACGAGATAAACAACAACATTAGTCAAATGCTTACACTTCAACTATTCAGTGGCAGCTGGTGACTTATCTACTCAAAATATGTGTTCGGAGTGTCCAACACGAGAAACAAGCTCGTGTATTGTCATGTGAACCATGTGCATCACGAAGCCTGCTGCACACACATCAAAATCGTTTATGATAAAAAAATAGCTCACGTTCACAAAATACTCGCAAGACACTCCCTTAATACATTACACATGAGATTATGCGAGTATCTGGCAAACACGAGCATCTCTTTTATCATAAACCCTTTAGACGCGTCTGCAGCAGGCACTTATTTTGACAAGACATGTGATGCACATAGGATCAATCGACACGCCGAACATATATTTTGAAATGATGAGCCACACACATGATGGATGTGCGCCCTCGAAAAAGAAGTCACTGGCCACTGCAACTATTACATTCTTTTATTTACTTTAGCATTTATTACAGTTAATATCATATATATATATATATATATATATATATATATATTCATGGTGTGTTTTGTGAAAAAATCAGAGGGCGATGTTTTTAAATATTTTCTGATAATAAACTATGAACTGCAGGCTTATATTGAGCTTTAACGTCTGTCACTTCATGAGGTTGGGGAGTGAGGTTTACTTTTACTGCACAGCTCTCAATGCCAGAATGCAGTCCTTTGTTCCAGACAATCAAAAACACTTGTTTATAATATGAATATTTAATAGAAAAAAATGTAATCTCTATATAACAATAAATATGCTATATATGCCTACTTAGACAAGACTTCTGCCTAAGAAAATAGTCTGTTTCATGCTGGACTTTTGACCTCTTTTTTGTTTTCTGTGTCATCCTCTGGGAGTTCCCCTCGATTCTAACGACTGTAGTTTCTGCTGTCTCAATTTCAATGGTTATATTTCTTGGATTTGTTATGTGATGTCCTGTAAAATACGATGATATGCTGATATTTATTATTTGACTACTGATGCTTGCCAACAATTGGAAAATCCAGGCATGGATTAAAAAAAGATCATGACATAACTTAGAGATGCTGTCACCTATTGTCAGGACCGGAAGTGCTGACAGTCTGCTGTCGGCACTATAGTGTGGCTGCGCTTTTACTTATATTAAATTTGGGCCGTTTGATGTCCATTAATCATGGGGGGATAAAAAAATAAATCATCAAAGTCAGGGATATCAAGACCAGAGGGGGGAAATCTCCCCCACCCCCCATCAAATTGCACCACATATATATATATATATATATATATACACACACACACACACACACACACACACACACACACACACACACACACACACACTCACCTAAAGGATTATTAGGAACACCATACTAATACTGTGTTTGACCTTTCAGAACTGCCTTAATTCTACGTGGCATTGATTCAACAAGTTGCTGAAAGCATTCTTTAGAAATGTTGATAGGATAGCATCTTGCAGTTGATGGAGATTTGTGGGATGCACATCCAGGGCACGAAGTTCCCATTCCACCACATCCCAAAGATACTCTATTGGGTTGAGATCTGGTGACTGTGGGGCCATTTTAGTAGAGTGAACTCATTGTCATGTTCAAGAAATCAATTTGAAATGATTCGAGCTTTGTGACATGGTGCATTATCCTGCTGGAAGTAGCCATCAGAGGATGGGTACATGGTGGTCATAAAGGGATGGACATGGTCAGAAACAATGCTCAGGTAGGCCGTGGCATTTATACAATGCCCAAGTGTGCCAAGAAAACATCCTCCACACCATTACACCACCACCAACCTCCACAAGGCATGATGGATCCATGTTCTCATTCTGTTTACGCCAAATTCTGACTCTACCATCTGAAATCGAGACTCATCAGACCAGCCTAGATTTTTCAGTCTTCAACTGTCCAATTTTGGTGAGCTTGTGCAAATTGTAGCCTCTTTTTCCTATCTGTAGTGGAGATGAGTGGTACCCGGTGGGGTCTTCTGCTGTTGTAGCCCATCTGCCTCAAAGTTGTGCGTGTTGTGACTTCACAAATGCTTTGCTGCATACCTCGGTTGTAATGAGTGGTTATTTCAATCAAAGTTGCTCTTCTATCAGCTTGAATCAGTCGTCCCATTCTCCTCTGACCTCTAGCTTCAACAAGGCAGTTTCACCCACAGGACTGCCGCATACTGTATGTTTTTCCCTTTTCACACCATTCTTTGTAAACCCTAGAAATGGTTGTGCGTGAAAATCCCAGTAACTGAGCAGATTGTGAAATACTCAGACCGGCCCGTCTGGCACCAACAACCATGCCACGCTCAAATATCATATATATATATATATATATATATATATATATATATATATATATATATATATATATATATATATATATTGTATATAGAGTTTTTCTAAATTTACTCTTTAAAGGTGTCTGCTTAAGTAAAGTGATAATATTTGTTTCATTCTGTTAACTACCGTCTATATATACAGGGGCAAGAAAAAGTGTGTGAACCCCTGGGAATAAACTAGTTTTCTACAGTGATTTGCCATAAAATGTGATCTGATCCTCATGTAAGTCACAACAGTAGACAAACACAATGTGCATAAGCTGTGCATAAGCTGACAACACACAAATAAATCTAGGTTCTTGTGTCTTTTTTGAAAACACCTAATAAACATTCACAGTGCACAGTTATACTGACCAACCCATTAAAATCCAGTATCGGTCGAACTCTGTAACAGAACATTAGAAGTGACTGAAGAATATTCAGAGAGGTCTCTCACCGCTGTTTTGGGTCCTTCTGAAGCAGGCCTGACAGCAAAGATTTTGCCTCGGGCCCAAGTGTGCGGGGAAAGCGGATCTCCTCCATGAGGATCAACTCGAAGAGCTTCTCATGATCCTGGTTATAGAAAGGCAGCCTGCCGCACATCATCTCATACATGACCACACCCAGTCCCCACCAATCCACGGCCCGACCGTAATCATTGTCCTCAAGAACCTGACAAAGAAAAACTTTTAATGAATGAAATAGCAATTTATTAGAAAATCAGCCATGTTATGATGTCATTTTCCAGCGACTCAGAAGGCAGGCAAACAGTCATAGTGACCAGAGCGACAAGTCCATGGGCAAGAATGACAGAATTCAAATCACAAACCTCTGGAGAAGTCAACTGAGAAATTGACATGAATCAAAATATTTACAGTTAACTTTCTGCTGTCTCCACGCGTTATGCCTTTAAAAAAAATTAACCATGTTTTTTTGTGGTAAAAGTGTATTAACCATGTTTTTTGGTGAAATGGTTACTGCTGCACTGACCATGGTTTAACTGCAGTTTTTGAAAACCATGGTTTTACAAAACCATGATTATTTTGTGGTAACCATGGTTTTACTACAGTTACTATGTTAAATCCATGGTTAATTTTAATAAGGGTGGATCTCCATGTATGGGGCAGATAGTTTTATAATCAGATATAAATTAGTTAAAAATACTACATAAATGTAGAAATATTTATTCTATATTCTCCAAAAGAATCATTAATCTTTCATCACAATGTATTACCTCTGGAGCAAGATACTCTGGCGTACCACAGAACGTCTTCATTGTAGCTCCATCTGTAATTCCCTCCTTACACAGACCAAAATCAGTGATCTTTATGTGGCCATCCTTATCCAGCATTAGGTTCTCCAGCTAACAGAGAAAAATGATATTCCTCATCTGACCATCAGTGATGCAATGAATAGCATTATGTCGCGGTCACACTAGATTTTTTACTCTATTGTCTTCCATCCATACGAACGTGAATGCTGCAAACTGGAACATTTTCACATTTCGTCACGTTCCAAATTTTAAGTTTGGTTAACTGTGACCTGCAAATTTGTACCATGAGAAGATGTGTAAGGAAATCTGTAAATAATAATATTGGACAAAGCTATTTTGAACAGTAACAACAAAAGACAATAGCGATGTAAGCACGCCAGAATCCAAGACGTTTAACAAATTAAAAACAACGCGAATTCTGAAAGTCTGTTGGTTGACAACACAAATGACTTTATCTGAAAATCATACGGGTGCAGTGGTACACAACAAGACTCCGAATTCTGACATAATTTTTTGCCATTTTAAGAAAAGATGATTCAGAGGAAATGCTTATTTGTGTAGAAAATACAAAAAAACAAACAGACAGGCATGGCCAAGAGTTTAAAAAAAAAACCACACTCTAAAAACAAACGGTGCTAAATAGCACTAAAGGTGGTTCTTGGCTCGTAATCATAGAGGAACCATTTTAAGTGCCATATAGCACCGATGAAGTACCTGTATAGCACCAGTGTAGAACCATATTGTGCTATGTAGAACCATATGTGGTGCTTTATGACCCTTGTATGGTTCTTTATAGGTGCTTCATAGGTGCTGTATAAAATGGTTCCTCTATGATAACGAGCCAAGAACCACTTTTAGTGCTATTTAGCACCATTTGTTTTTAGAGCGCATGGTTAGAAGACTAGGTTAACTATATTTATATTACAATCAAAGTAAAAGTAATTAACTATAGCAGATGTAAATGTAAAAAAAAAATTTTATTTTATGTTTTTAATGTATATTTTAACATGTTTTTTAGTTGAAGATGTACGGCGGTTATATTTCTTCACAGTTGTGATTTT
Source organism: Paramisgurnus dabryanus (assembly GCF_030506205.2). Taxonomy (NCBI): domain Eukaryota; kingdom Metazoa; phylum Chordata; class Actinopteri; order Cypriniformes; family Cobitidae; genus Paramisgurnus; species Paramisgurnus dabryanus. Next base: position 35,368,242 of record NC_133348.1, read on the forward strand.
TAAAAGCTCATCCGAAAAAAAATAAGCTTTTTAGTTGCAAAGATATCTAAAAGATAACAGTAATGCGCATTAAAACTTCTACTTTAAAATTATGTGAGCCTTGTCCTCAGGAGCTCCCGCGATTGCCACACAATACAGTATCTCCATGAACCATCGCAAGGCCGCACAGCTGAAAAATCGCACCTCATGTGTGTTAGCATCTTATATCTGGTTGCTATTCTGATATATCTGCAAAAGTCTAGTGTGACCACGACATTACACTTTTTACAACATAACCAAGTATTCTCACCTTTAAGTCTCTGTAAACTACATTTTTCTCAGAATGGAGGTAGTCTAGGGCTGAGACGATCTCTGCACCATAAAACCGCGCTCGCTCTTCAGAAAATACTCGATCTCGTGATAAATGGAAGAAAAGCTGTAAAATCAAAATGAAAATCAAAACTCATATGAATCTTGAATGTTCTGATATGAAATGGCTTATATTTACTTACTATATTCCAACACTGATTGAATATATATGATAGAGTGGGAATTAACTGTAGTTTAAATAAACAAACATTACTAAGCTTCACCTTTATAAGAGCTCACCTCTCCTCCATTTGCATACTCCATAACAAAACATAACCGGTCATGAGTTTGGAAAGAGTACTTCAGACCCTGTAGAGAGAGAGAGAGAGTGATGACATGAGATACCTTTTTGATATTTGCAAGTATATTACAAATCATTTCTTAATATCAGTTTCATTTCTTAGATCCTTACACACACATGAACAGGGTTCTCATCCCAAAATCATTAGTGATTACAAAAATATTATATTCTAACATTTATATAAACATTTTAAAAAAGTATTCCCACTTTATTATGATTTAAACAATTACATTACGCATTTAGCAGATGCTATCATCCAAAAAGGTCTCAAAAATAACTGAGGGATGACTTGAAGCAACATAATAAAGCATTAAACATTATGCCACAAATACAGCTTAACATTCTTGTAATATGACATTTGCTATGCTTTATATATCCCTAAATCTAAAATGTTGCAACTTTGATAAAAGCTTACTGTTAAGAAAGGGTGTTTGGAATTCTGAAGGACCCGGTTTTCGGTAAGTGTGTGTGCTACTTCATCCTAAGTAAATAAAAAAACCCCCACAACAATAAAGAATTATCTATTATGCATGCTGTAATTATTTTCAATGAATATTAAACTGATGCTTAAACTTAACAACTTTAGATTAAATAACAAGTAGAAAGAATAAAGGACATACTTTTGCTACTATCACCTCCTTCTTGAGGATTTTCATGGCGTAGTATTTTCCTGTGGCTTTCTCCTTCACCAATATGACCTTTCCAAAAGTGCCCTTGCCCAAGAGTTTGAGGTATTCAAAGTCATGCATTGTCTGCCAAAACATAAAAACAAGTCATTGAGAAATGCACCAATACATACTGCAGTTACACTAATCTTCTAACTAATATTAAATATACATATGCAAGTTGTAAGATACAGATGAGAAATTATTTTACACATAATTTATATATACAGCCATGGAAAAAATTAAAAGACGACTCCAGTTTTGACTTTAATCATCATTTCTAGATGTATTGTGACTGTTTCAGTCCAGTGTCTGTTCAATTTCAACAAAAGTAAACCTTGGGAGTGACATAAAGTCACCCAACAGCAATGTTAAAGACTGAGAGCATGACAAGACCCACCCATAAAATATGTGACAAAAAATCTGTGTTTTTTCCCCTAAAATACGTGTAAAAACATTCGTGTTTTTGTTGTTTTCACCATTTAAATTTTCAATAAATAAATGGAAATAAAAGCATTATTTATAGTAAGAGTTTGGCAGAAACGTTGTTGGTCGTTGACAGAATGAAACAAAAATGATAATTTTACTTAACCTCTATACTTATACCTATAAATGGTGAATCTAAAACAACTAAAATAGACCATTGAAGTGATCTCAGCTATATGTGACCCTGGACCACAAAACTATAAAGTAATAAAGGTAAATTTTTTTGGGAATCTGAGGGTGCAAAAAAATCTAAATATTGAAAGAATTGCCTTTAAAATTGTCAAAATTAAGTTCTTAGCAGTGCATTCATTTACAAAAATAAAGTTTTGATATATTTACTGTAGAAATTTTCACAAAATATCTTATATCCTAATGATTTTTTGCATTAAAAAAACTATAATTTTGATTTATTCAATGGCTATTGCAACAAATGTACCCCTGCTACTTATGACTGGTTTTGTGATCTAGGGTCACATCATTTAGTTAATTTTGAATTTTTTTGGGGGGGGGGCCTTTACTGTATAAAAAAAAAGTAGAGCGTGCCAACGAGCGGGAAAGTGTGAGAGAGGGAGAGTTTAGATCCTAACATAGTGCAGGTTGGAATCAAACCTCGGCAACAATGCTGGGGTACGTTTCATTTTAATCTTAAATAAAAAATATATTTTACAAAATGTATTTACTGAACTTATCCTTAAAGGGATAGTTCGGCCAAAAACGATATTAAACCCATGATTTACTCACCCCCAAGCTGTCCAAGTTGCATATGTCCATCGTTTTTCAGACAAACACATTTTCGGATATTTTAGAAAATATTTTAGATCTTTCTGTTGATTAAATGTAATGTTACGGGGTCCAGCAATAGTCCACGACCTTCAAGTCCAAAAAAAGTGCGTCCATCCATCACAAATTAAATCCAAACGGCTCCAGGATGATAAACAAAGATCTTCTGAGGGTAATCCGTGCGGTGTTGTTGTAGAAATATCCATATTTATAGGGCTGCATAACGATTAATCGTGATTAATCGTTTGCAGAATAAAAGTTTTTGTTTACATCATATATGTGTGTGTACTGTGTATAATAATTATGTATAAATAAATATACACACATGCATGTATAATTTTAAGAAAAAAATATTTATAGATTAAATATTTATATATAATATAAATTATTTATAAATATAAAAATGTATATACACATGTAAATACGCCCTTAAATATCTACATGTATGTGTATTTATTTATGCATAATTATTATACACAGTACACACACACATATGATGTAAACAAAAACTTTTATTCTGCAAACGATTAATCGCGATTAATCGTTATGCAGCCCTAAAATGTTATTAACGTAATTAACTACCTTCTGGTTTCGCCGCCATCTTAGAGTCATCCGCATTCAGGATGAGCGCTTACGCAGCATACAGCGGTTTCTCTGTTGCTGCTCTGTCCCCCGCCCTCCGAATTTGTCATACGTCACTAAGAAAAGTTTAATATCGTTTTTGGACGAACTATCCCTTTAAGGAAATTAAAAGAAATGTAAATAGTGTGTGGAAAAAAGAAATAGAGTAAACATGTTGGAAAGGCTCACTATCAACAATGAAAAATACTAAGAGGAATCTTTTCATTGTAATGATTTGGGCCTCACATAAGTGTTGACTGTTGTCTTACCACTTTTAGTCGAGGTTTGGACAGGTACATGTCCATTGGATCAGTTGAAGAGTCCATTCTCTCTTCTTCCTGCTTCTGTAGACTATCTGCCACAGCCTGGATGGCCTTTGTCCATTCCTCTCTACAGAAAACATGAAGACAAATATACTAAGGGTGGGTTGCACCAACAAGGATTAAATTAAGCAGAGTTTAGAGCTAATCTAGGGTTTGTTGATCTCAGTTTAATTTTAATTCGAGTTGTGTTGCACCATTTAAATTTAAACACAGATTAACAAATCTAAGATTAAAACTTTAATCTGTATTAAAACCTTAATCTGCGATTTATTTTGTCCACCATGAGGAATTTTTTGATGTAATTAAACAGCAACATTGTAATGTAATTTAATGTAATGCAAAGGTAATGTAATTTTTGTATTATAAATATTGATTAACAGAGCAGTGTGGCAGGAAATATTGCAAAGCTCAGATATTGTGATACAGTATATTGAACAAGATGTAGGCTACCGACACATTTGTCATGAAGCGCCGCCGTATGTTCATTCACTGGCTTTCAGTTTCTGACTGGAGTGCGCATGACTGAGGAGAAGCGCATACAGTATGAGCAAACTTTTGTTAAACATAGAGCATAATTTTTGCAATAATCCAAAAGTCTATGGGAAAAACAAATGGCCTTTTTGGTGAGGGTTCTGGGTTGGCCTAGAAAAATACGTCATCGCTGTATAAGCAACTGTATTACAATCCATAAGAGAACTACAAAAAATTAATTGTATGAAACTCTAGGCCGGGCATTTGAGGCCCTTGAACACAAACAGTAGAAACTTTTCACTAGACCAACCTCTCCTCTGGGGTCTCTACATGAAAGGTGCGTTCAATAACAGTAGTCCACTGTAGGCACCGAATGATGAAAGTGTTTGGCTTTGGCCTCTCTGTCTTCATCAGCTGACATTCTGAGAAAATAAAATGGATAAGTGTTTGTATTTTGGGGTTATGTGTTTCAAGGGATTAGGAAAGGGTGCAAAAGAGGGAAAGGACACAACAGAGAGTTTTCACCACCTTTAAATTCTTACTTACGGGCCACTGAAAAGTTATTGAGCGGAGTTTCCAGCTGGTCAACATCTTGCGGCCGCTCCTTGTACCCAATAAATGTTCCATCACTCTTGAGCAAAAAATATCTCGGCCTCCATGTTTTAATGTATTCTCCTAGAAATCCAGAAAAACACTTGGCTTAGTGAAACATATTCAACTATCAAAAACCATTAACATCTGTAACTACATTTATACTGCTTTACAAATAATAAAATACAAAAACAAGCAATATTCTAATGTTTCATTAAAATGCCAGCTGAAATACAGTACTGGGTAGTGATGCACTGAAATGAAAATTCTGGGCCGAAATGAAAACAAAAATTCTGTATTCACTGCATTTCACAAATGTTTTTGTATAATTGTATTAATATTGCCATTTTCAGTTGAAACTTTTTAACAGCTGAAATATTGGTGCATCCCTAATAGATAGCAAACATTTATAAAATCTAAAGAAATGTTTAGAATAACCAGACTAGAGTTGGGTCCGAGTCCACCTTTGTCGAGTACGAGTCAAGACCAAGTCCTTAAACATCAAGTCCGAGTCCGAGTCCAAAAGGGTCCGAGTTGGACTCAAGTCCGAGTTCTTAAAGGCCGAGTCCAAGTCGAGTCCGCCCGAGTCCAGAAAGTAATTAAATTGAAAAAAGATGCAAAATTTGTATTGTAAATCGTTACTTTCTATTAATACTTTAACCTTTCAACCCATTTAACCAATGGCAATATAAAAATGTAATAAAAATACCTCTATAGCATCTTGTCATTGCCATTGAAATTTTTATTCTATGTCAACCATTTTCCTATCAAAACTGATTTCAAAGAAAAGAAAGGGATATAGAGGTATTTTCTTTTTACCAGATGTCTTGCAAATAAATTCTCTATGATTTTCTGAAGCAAAACAAATTATTGCTGACTTTGAGGACATCGTGCTAGCCACGCATTGATGTGTGTGATGTGTTTGTCTTGCAAGTATGATGCGACTGGCTGCTGCCTGCCAGTGTGTTGCAGTAAAATAACAGGAGGGGAGACGCTCCCGTACACATTACATATTTATTCGGTTGTCACTTCACCTTTTAATGCTTAATCCTGTACACACACACTTCAGTAATTTACCCTATCTACGTACAAAAAAGCCGAGGTCGAGGACCTGGCAACACTGCAAGACCGCGCGCGCTGTGAAGTAGCCTCACAAAAGAAGCGTACAATACACAACGCCCGCTCGAAGGTTTATTGCACAATGCTGTTAGATTATTTTGGTCAAAGCTGTGAGTGATAAGCACGCGAGACGGCAGAACGTTGCTATGGTTATCTCTGTGTCAATCATCACATTTTCGGGAGTGAGTCTTGTTCCATACATACATGAAACGAACATTTAGGGGATTCACTCCCGCATTTAAATGCGGGTGCACTCTCGAAAGTTTGCAGTGTGTACGAGACGAGACATTAATTAATTTCTCATCTCAAGTTCATGCTGTTTTTAATGTTGCACATGACGTGGACTCGACTGTACTCGGGATATTTTCAGAGTCCAAAATGTCCAAGTCCGTGTCAAGTCCGAGTACAAATTCACCCGAGTGCGTGACAAGTCCGAGTTCATTCAAAATTGGACTCGAGTCCGAGTCCAAGTTCGAGTACCCCAACTCTAAACCAGACTATAAAAAACAAGATTAACAAATCATCAAGATCATCAAGTGAGATGTGGAAGAATTAGGCCACATTTACACTGCCTGTGACTCAATGAAAAAAAAACCTCAAGTGGCACAGATCGGATATGATGTACAGACATGTAAGCAGGAAAAAGAGCATAGATTCTGATATTCTCCAATCAGTTTCAGGCCTCATTCCTATGTGGAAATAAATCAGATATAAATCCGATACATGCATTCGCGTCTGGAAGGTAAGCGGACAAAATGGACAGACATACTTTCATGTCATGACGTCTAGACAAGTGTGTTGTGTGTCACTGAAAATGCGACGCTGGCAAATGACGTAAACTCAGATGGACACCAATCGCGATCATTTGACTCTTTTTAGCAGCGCATCTTTGGCTCCACTTAGTGGAGTAATGTTGAAGTTTTTGTCTTGTTACAGAAATAAAGCTCTATAATCTTGTATATAGTCAACAAATCGAAAGTGGGCATCAAAATTGGCAGTGTAAATCCAGCCTTATGCAGGGTTCACACCAGACACGGTAGAGGCGACAAGCGCAAGTGATTTACATGTTAAGTCAACGCAAAGACGCGATTAGGCATCCAGCAGCGCAAATTGAGCGTTGCCGCGAGAAACACGCAAGTTGAAAAATTCAGCGAGTTTTTGCGCCGCCTTAACCAATCAGGACCTTGCTGTAGTAATGACGTGATTACAGGTAGCGAGCAGAGTCTCAGCGGAGTCGCAGAAGCCCCTCCCATGACGGGCCTTTCAAGCCCAAATGAAGCGAGTAACCTCAACTGTCCAAGCGTCCAAATACGCGCTAATAGCATGTTTTTGCCGCCTCTCCCATGGCTGGTGTGAATGGACCATTAGAATGTAGTTGCAAGCAAGCCACTCTGTGCCAAGCTCCAACTGTGCAAGAATGTAGAAAGATTATTGCATTGCTGGAAAAGAAATGCATAAAAACAGCACAACATTAAATCCACTTTTATGAAATCACAAGACATGGCATCAGAACCTGCAACATTAACATCGCATGTAAGCTCCTTATCACAGTGCACCATGCAGACAGCATACATTTGGCTATTTGCGGAGGAAAAAGGTTTTGCACTAAAAGTAGTACAGTGCAAAAACAAGAACAAAAAAAAAACATTAGACTTTTCACACTAGAAGCCATTTTGGTATTGTTACACTCAAGAATTTAACCTGTTAACTGTATCACGGTGAGAAAAGCATTAGCTTTAGCATGTTAACCGATTAACATGTTAAACTAACGTATCCGCTAATTAAAGGTGGACAGGAGGTACATTTACTTGAGTACTGTAGTTAAGTACACTTTCTGAGTATCTGTACTTTACTTGAGTATCATTTTTTCATGAAACTTATTAGTTTAACTTTACTACATTCAAAAAAGAAATATCTTTCTTACATTTTACTCCATTACAATTCTATGAAAAGCCAAAAGTCGTTAATACGTAGTAGCTTTAAAGTCAGTGGATATTTTTCTTCTTTAAAACGTGATTTAATTTATTTAAAGATGACAGACAGCCTATGGTCACATGTCGTAAAGTTCAATAATTTCTGAGCATTATTTGAATACTGATCAGTTGATGGTTAAAGGGTAGAGGACATCTCCTTTGTTCAATGCACCCATGCATGGCCACACTGCATGTTCCAGTTTTCTGAAAGACTAAAGATTTCTTTGTTTTTAAATGTTTTCTCTGTTTGCCTTAAAGAAACAATATCATAGAATTAATTGTCCAACTTGCGAAAGCATATTGAGTGATTTAAACCTTACATTTCTGGTTAAGTTTTTTCAGGGGGTTGGTTGCAAGGAGGCAAACTTGTCACCTTTCTGCAAACTTTGCCATATTTGTTCAAAAATAGCTCATTATTGTGTGTATCATGTATGTTACCATTGTCAGTGTTATTTCTGCAGGATCTAACACTGCCTAGCGTAATTGTCACTCCAAAAATAACTTTTATATAAAAAAAATTAAAGACATACATTAAGTCAATTTAACATAAAGTAAAACAATGCAACAGTAATAAAATACAACATCTGTTAACATTAGTTAATGCACACTAAACTAACGCGCACAATTGTATTGGCATTACCTAACATTAACAAAGATAAACAAAGTCAACAAAGTATCATTGATAAAACAACAGGATAGCTGGCATCAATGACCAACACTGAAATTCTGTCAAACATCAACTTCGAGCTGTTACAGGTTTTTCTTATTTAAACCACACAGGCTGCAACTTCACACCTATGACTAGTCCATTTCTTCTCATTGGGGTACCCACGTGACTTTGAGGTATACGGCGGGGCATCCATGTACACTGACAAAGAAAAGGGGGAGACCTTTTATCTTACATCAGTCTTTATTTAATCGCCTCATCTACGGCCATCCAAACAAACAGGAAACTGCTGTTATGTTCTGAATAAGTGACTCAAGATAAGCTTCACATAAACTGAACTAGCAAAAAAACACTAACATCAAACAAAAGCAAATCTCTGACAAATGCAAGAGTACAATTTAGTCAACCAAGAGAGACTGTCAATGTAAAAGTCAACCACACAAAAACAAAAGCAACCGTACAAGGTCATGATGCTGTTTGGGGTTTTCATGGTTGTATTTTTTTATTCTAATGTAGCCACATTAGTAGGACTTCTGGTAACCAAGAGTCGGATTCTTGAAAACAGGAAGTGACACGGTAGAAAACGTGGCCACACAGGCAGTTCAAAAATGAGCTATTGCTATTGCTGACTCATATCTGTATTGATATACACATTTAAACACACGGCACAAGTCCAACTATATCACACCATCGGCCAGCGAGCTTCTGTCAATGTCAGGAATGAATCTTTTATTCAAGTGGAAATATTTAACTCCGGAACTGATTTCAGTAGATTTTGACCTTTATTAGGCAACAGCTTTTCTAAAAACACACAGTTTTATGTGAAAAACATAGATTCATTTGGATAAAGTACACAACTGTTCAAAGCTAAGTGACATTAAAGGGATAGATTGGAAAAAATTCAAAATAACCCCATGATTTACTCGCCTTCAAGTCATAATTTTTCAGACAAACACATTTTCAGTTATTTTAGAAAATGTCCAAGCTCTTTTAAGCTTTATAACAGTTAGAATAAGGTCCACTTCCTTCAAGTCTTAAGAATGTGCATTCATCCATCAGAAAAGTAATCTAAACTAGGGCTGGGGTAAACGACTATTTATTAAACGATTAATCAGGCGATTAGTCGACTAATCTAACAACTAATTGGGCGATTAATCTAACGATTAGTTTCTGTTGCTTGATTAATAAAAACCATAATGTATCTCAAATACATTCTAAATTATATACTTTAAAGGTTGTATCAGCGATTTCAGGCCAGGGGGTGGCCAAAGCTACTTTAGGGGGTCCACAGTCCATGAAAGAAAACGATGTGTAACCATGTATCAAGAAAGCATGAATGAATGCATTATTAGATAATAAGGGTGAATTTTAAACATTTCTAATGTATTTCTGTTAAAGGGATTCACCCAAAAATGAAAATTCTGTCATCATTTACTCACCCTTATGTTCTAATCCTGTATAATTTTATTTTATTTTGAAAAACTTTATTTTGGTTTGAGTGGTTGGTGAAACCAATTGTTTTTGTGTGCAGATCTCAGAGCCCAGGCTGCCTACAGAGACGCATTTTTTGACAGCCTGCTTACGGGGCAGCTAGCCGATCGTTACGAAAGATTAGACGAATGTGATCATTCATTTTTTATTGGGCCTGAAATTTTATGTTTAATGTGCGTGTGGCGAGCTCTGTTAAAGCGTTGACGCAAAAATGTGACGTAGACTGAATTTTATCAATATGTCGCTACACTCTCAGAAATAAAGGTACAAAACTGTACCTTTTCTGTCATTGGGGCTGTACCGTTTCAAAAAGTACAGCATAGCACCTAAGTATTTCATTTTAGTACCTCAAAGGTACATGCTGGGACCAAAGAGAGCTTATTAGTACCTGAAAAATACATATTAGTATCTCAAAGGTACATATTGGTACTAAATGTTTACATATCTGTACCTAATGGTCCATACAATTTCCTTTTTAAAGGGTGCTGCCCCACTGACAGCTAGGGTCCATATTTTGACTTTTTTCTAACAATGTAGGTCCTTAAGGTACGGTAATCTACCCAAAATTTTATTCTGTTTTTTATTCCTGTAAAGGTACCAAACAGGAACTTAGAGTACAGCCCCAGTGACAGAAAAGGTACATTTTGTACCTTTATTTTTGACAGTGTATAAGCCTAACAGCTCCATTGGATTAATACAGACCTTCTGAGGATAACGATCAGATTTTGTAAGAGAAATATCCATATTTAAAACTTTACAAACAAAATAACTAGCTTCCGGTAACAATGCTATCTTCAAGGCCGCCTTAATGCACGGGCTTGCCTGGGCTGAACCCCAGGGGCCTCCCAAGTTCAGGGGCCTCCCAAGTTCACGTTTATATTGTTTTGTAACTTGTCAGGTTATCTGTCAACCACTCTAACTGCACGTTACATGGCTGCTGATTGGTCTGTGGTAACTTACCGTGAAATAAAATATCAGACGTAACAGATTTTTCTATTCCGCGTAATGTAATTAAGTGCGCGTTGTCAACTTGGCATTCCTGCATGTTAGACTGAGTGTGACAGAGAAACAGGAAATAATCCACCAACAAATGAAAAAGTAATTTCTGAAATTTCATAATAAGCACTGCAGGTCTCTCTTTCTTTCGCGCGCGCGCCCGCTCTCTCTGTGCTCGTGCAGCTGTCTGAGTCTCTGGCATGTAGAAGTCTCTCCAACTGTGCGCAAGATACTGTGCCGCCAAATAAAGAAAGGAGTTCCCGAACATATTAATGCTGTTCGTTGTTATAAAGTTTAAGTTTACTCGCGTTTATATCAGTGACGCGTGCGCAGCCGGAGCGATGTAGTTTGACGCGATGTTAGCACAGTACACATCTGTTGGTTTAGAAAGACAACGCAACGGTAAATGTGCAAGTAAAGCGCGACAAGACCATCTCAAATAATCATCCCCTGATCGCACCATTCATATTTATAATGTCCTTATCTAAAGATCTTATATACAGGTATGTTCCCTGTCTGTCTTGTGCATATTCATACGTGTTCGTTTTACATGCGTAGTATGCATAAATACTAAATACAATGCATACTATATCTTCAATAGCCTACAAAATAAATAACTGATTAAAAAACAAGATTCTGTCTATAAAGACTTATCTTTTGTTATCATTAATGCATTTTCACTTTAAAACTAACTTTAACTTCTTATATTTTTAAAACTATGGTGAGCATTTAGTTAGTGAGTGGCAATTTTCTGCAAATTTGTATATTCCAAAAACTATAAAGCTTATAAACATATATACTCTCACACATTTTGGTTTTATTTTCTCCACAAGTTGCTGTGCGTGGTTGTTAAATAAAGTGTCTTGTGTTTATGCTCAAGTGGGCTCAGTGATATGTTAATAATGATATTATGGTGTTTTCTGGGTCAAAGAGGGAAAACTCACTGTTGGATGTATTGAAAGAAACTAATGCATTTTGTGATGTAGATTACCTAGATATTACACTTATTTTTTTTAAATGAGACTATAAATTGAGGGTATGGGGGGCCTCCAAAACATCTCAGCCCCAGGGCCTCACATTGGGTTAAGGCGGCCCATCTTGTACTCATCTGCATTCACTAGAGTATTAACGTAGTGAACGGGCATTGCCATAGGTACGCTGCATAGTGATGTAATAGAGTAGTGATGAACGCATGGGGCAGAGGCACTTTGGTCCCAGAAAATAAACATAAAATTGGCACACAGGCTTCTGTGTAAATGCAAACATGTCCCATAAATGTACTGGGATCGCTCCCGGAAAGAGGACCTAGTGACATTCCCATAACATTCCCGGAAAGCATTCTGTGTGAACAAGACACAGAAACAATGCAGTAAAGAGGCATGCCGTAGTGTAATCGCAATAATAAAGTTATGATTCTGCTTTTTAAAATGAGGGACTTACATACATTCACAATCATGTAACACTCGACACTATCCACGCTGAAGCTGAGATCATTCACCAGCATACTTGAACAGCGCGTTACACGCTCATATGATCTCATAATAAATAAAAATGCATGTGCGTCATCGCAACAAGAAATTTCGCACAGCGCTTTAAAACAGGGATTATAAATGCACATTGCACATGCAAACTGGATTAAAGAAGAGATCAGGGAGCTCTTCAAATATCTACTCTGAAGCGGAGATCATTCAGCAGCATACTAGAACAGTGCATCATGTGCTCCTTTATAACCTTTAACAAAAATACACACAACTGGTTTCTTTAGAGAGAAATAACGCATAATAAGCAAACTTCAGATGCTGCAGGGAAAAAACTACAAAGTGCAGGACTTAAAATATGTCATGTGTCTTTACGGTATCTTTATGGTATGTGTGTGAATGCACGCACAGATTCCGAAAAATCATTGGCAGTGTAAATGAACCAACAATCCAACGATCCCGGACAAATCCCAGATGCATTTTCTGTGTATTTTCCGTAATCTCTGTGTGAACAGGACTTAACTGATATAAATCTTGGAAAAGTCAAGACATTTTCTAAAATAAATAAAAATGTCTGAAAGATGATGGACATGTGTATCTAGGATTGCTTGAGGGTGAGAAAATCATTCTTGGACTAAGTATGGCTTTAAATACTAAACAGTAGATGTAAATAAAGCACAAATTATAAATAATTAAAGCTCTGCTAGAAAACATTTTATTTTAAGTTTTACATTTGTTTTGGTGTGAGTGTTAATACATGTTAATGATGATTTGTAAAGTTACAAGTCCCAAAGTCTACCAAGATGCGAGTTCTCAGCATTCTGCGTCTCCTAATGAAATCTCTTTACTTGGACTACATGAATGCAAAGATTGAAAGCAACAGTTTACTTCCATAACAAGTCGACATAGACTCGATGCACATTATCATTATCCCACACGCTTCTGACTCACAGCCGGTGAGTAGCCTATGTTTTTATATTTAAAGATTTTGCTATGCACACCATGATTCAAAGCTGAGTTTTTAGCAGTGTGTAGAGTAGCACAGATCTTGTCAAGAATACTCAGGCTTGTATTGATAAGGTAGTAAAGATGATATTATCTTCTGTCAGTATTGCTTCGGGAGCTGATGTTCCAAATATGATAAGGAGTGTAACATTTCCGTCACACGCTTGAGGTATTCGGCCAATCACAATGCACTGGATAGCTGGCCAATCGGATCACACCGCCATTTTCAGAATTATGAGCTTTGTCAAATCACATTCAAATCAAATTCAGAAAGGCAGGGCATAGAGGAGCAACAATAATGTATGGTATGTAGTAAAAAAAAAATTTGAACCATAAACTTTGTAAACATTACACCAAATACACAAAATAACAATCTTTTTAGCAACGTCATATACGGCACTTTCATTTGTTTAGCCTGTGTTATGTAGTAGTAGTAGTAGTAGTAGTAGAGAAAAACACGTGCAGTGTCATTTTTGAGTCAAGTGGATTTTGCATGCAACTTAAAAAACAAAAATGCAGATTTTTGAACATTAAATTAAACAATTATTGCAGATTTAAAAGCATTTGTATAAACCACTAAAACACCCTTTTAAATCTTACAGTTGGGTTAGTCAGGCCTCCCTCAGCAGACTTTCTTTAACTTCAAAAATTTAACACCTTCATGAAACACTAAACTTAAACACTAAAAGAAAAAAGAAAAACATTAATGGAACAACACTTTATTTCAATATTTCCTCTGATTATTCAGTCCCATGCAAAGCATGCTGAGAACTAAACGTAATCTATCATGTCTTTGTAACAGGTTTCCATCAAAACATAAAGCAAATCTTTCCAAAATTTGCATACAAATGAAAAACAACAAATGCCGATTAGGTGTGTTTCCATCAAATTGTGAGCGAATGATGGTGGTATCGGTAACCACGCTTAGAAAATGGAGAAAAGACTGCATTTATGTAAGATTTGTGAAGTTATAAATTTACTAGCAGTGCAGCTTGTAATTGCAAAACTGAATGCTGTGCAAAGAAGAAGAAATGTTTTAATTTTTGATGCAGGCACCAGCAGCCCCATATATGATAAAGACAACATCAGCTGATACAGCTGATTCAGCTGATGTTCACTACATCAATTTACTCAGCAAATGCTTTTCCATCTCCCATTATTCACATTTACTCTTTATCACATAAGTCAAAAACTATCTCAAGAAAGCGTAAAAATGTTTTTCCAATATTAAGGGAATTTTATAAAGAATTTGGCGTTTCCATAAATAAGAAGAAATCAAGTGAAACCTTGATAATTAGTTCATTATAAAGTTGAATGTCACTTTACTACTTTTCTAGTAAACAGAAAAGTTCCAGATTATATTTACTATTAGGGGAAACTCCAAAATTCAAGTAACAAATAGGAGTCAGTTATGTGTCAGCAATGGTTTCTTTCATCAGTGAAAAATCAAGAATCTTCCCCTAAGAAAGTTCAACCCTGAACAGAAAGAGTTTGACATTTGATCCAAACAGCTCTTTGTGATGATAAACAAATAGCCCAGCTTATCTGTGTAAGTATACATGATCAACAAGTTTGTGTAAAAATGATTTGGTTTCATTTTAAGGACTCAATTACTTTCACTTTTTTAGGTTTATAGGCAGCTGAGCAGATGAGTAAAATCAGTCAATACAAGGAATCATAAAGTCAGTCTTTAGGTCAGTGGTTCTCAAACTGGGTGGCATGAGATGGTGCCAGGGGTCCCAGTTTTATACACAAATTCATCCTAAATTCTGTGCAATTAAACATAAAAAATAAGGCTACTAACTAACAGCACTACATTGTATCATGTAATATGTTTTGTTTACTTCAAATTCCACGTTTGAGAGTGTTTTATGTTATGAGTTCTTTGGGAGCGGCCACAAAGGATGCACCCTAAACAAAGAGGGAAGTGCACACCGAAAAGTTTAAGAACCACTGATTTAGGTGAAAATCTTAGAACGACGCAAATCCAACTTAAAGAATGAGCAAAACGATATTAAGCCTAAAATTATCAACAGCTGAAAAAATATTCATTACTGCATTCTGCATGCACCTACGGCCACTCGTAGAAAAAAAACACCACAAATCCCTTGTGGGCAAAACAAGCCTGCCGCCACTCTAAGCAGCATAAATCCTGCCTGCCATTACGGGTGGTGTCTGTCTGCATAGCTGAACTAGAATGACCTTCCCTATAGAAGCACACAGTTCTGCACTGTCCGGCAGTCTATGCCTCACGGCCCAGGCAAACTGTGGCTGGTAAACACCCGGAGTGCCGCAGGGTTCAATATTCAGCCCTCATACTGTTTTCTGCTTGCCACACCCTCAAGATTTCCTCTGCATACAGTTGCATCTGCCACTTTGGCCTGATGACTCTGATGCTCAGTGGTTTGCAATGACAGACATGCCTCAAAATTTCCATGCTTTTAGTACAACACAGTACTGACCTCTCACTGAAAAGTACAGTAGGAAAATGTAACTGACAGGCAGGTTTAATTATTGCTAAACAGACACCGAACTAAAGTTTATTCTCTGATATGACACATATACAGTTCTTGACTGAAATTACCAAGGGGAGTGCAACTAAATTAAGGGGTTGATAATTTTATTACAGATACATACTGTACTCAGCTGATTTGAATTGGTCAGCAAACATAGCCACACACATTACTGTTGTGTAAGCCATATCAGCACGTAAACCTCCACCTTATTCACTAACCACGCCGCATCTACACACTGAGTGTGTTTACATGCACAAAATAAGCGGATAACTATCAAAAATCAGTTTATTATACATGAATATCAGCTGACGTCACTCACTTGTCTTCCGCCATTTTGAGGACGTGAAGTGGTCGCAAAAGAACTAGAAGCTATGCCTTCAATATGCTGTGAGCATCAAAATCGCTATTTTAACAAAACACTAAGAAGGCTAAACACAACATGATATTTTGCTCGAAGTATCGCCTGTGTCTCTACACGTGAACTCGAGCATTGAGAACATTGTTTGTGAACACAGAGTTAACTAAAAAGAAGGTTTTGAACAACTGACTTTGGATGATTTGCCGTCCGCTCGCTGCCTTCTTCCCAGTCAAGATGTATCGATCTCCAATTGCGACGTAAGGAGGGAGGAGAGTAAAGATTGATATCTCCTAAAGCATAGTTCCATAAAAATGCACAGATAATTTGTTGTTTTGTCGCAAGTGAAAAACAATATTGACCTTCTAGTTGAAAAAGGAGCCTCATATGAGATTCATTCATTCGCATTCGGAAATCGATTATTTACGTCTGGCAGAGATGACGAGCGGACACCATAACAGCCAAAGTCAGTTGTACAAAACCTTTATTTTTAGTAAACTCCGTGTACACAAACAATGTTCTCAATGCTCGCGTTCATGTGTAGAGATCCAGGTGATACTTCGAGCAAAGTTTCATGTTGTGTCGCGCCTTCTTATGTTGTAAAATAGTGGTAGTTCGGTAGCAGTGGACAGCGGCTGGAAGAACGCATCAGGGATCGAGTAGGCATCACACCCTAACCAAGATATATTTTTTTAAAGTAGCGTTTATTTTCATGACAGTCGAGATGCGACGTGTTGTCTTTCGTAGCCCTTTACTTTATCCGTAAGAATCATAGACAGTAAAAGATAAGAAATCCGTAAATCGTAGCAAGGTAGCCAATGCTTGTCAATAGCCTACTGGTACTCGGTAGGTCCTCAAGATGGCGGCATGACTTAAACGGTCACATGACTGAAATCCATCTATAGAAAACGTCTCGGTTACGGATGTAACCCTCGTTCCCTGAAGGAGGGAACGGAGACGTCACGTCGTGACCGACGAATTGGGAACTCGCTTAGAGAGACCAATCTGCTTCGAATACTACTAAAACGCCAATGAACTTGGCATTGAGATATTTGCATAATGCTGGCGCCGCCCCGCCAGGTGCGTATATAAGCAGCAGGTGCAAATGAGGAAATTAGCTTCTTTTTCGCTGAGAAAGCCGGAAAGTGTGACCGGCCGTAACAGCAGGTGGCAGCACCTGTGGCGACGGGACGTGACGTCTCCGTTCCCTCCTTCAGGGAACGAGGGTTACATCCGTAACCGAGACGTTCCCTTTCAGTCGGTCACTACGACGTCACGTCGTGACCGACGAATTGGGAATCCCTATCAAAACGCCACTAGGGGCTGACCTCTTCCAGTGTCTGCGTAAAGCCCTCCGGTTCCACTTAAGGATAAGGAGAATTAGGTTTTAAGGCAGAAGGCCGGGCACTAGATGTTCCTTTAACCCCACGGAAGTGCCAGCGACTGGGAAGCGCCCTACCTGAGCGGGATAGGAACGCTGCGGAAGCCACCACCCGTCTTAAGGGTTAATGGTGGGCGAAAGTCAACCGTAGTTGAGGTAAAAATGACAGCCGTGGCTGTGTAAGCAAAGCAGTGCTCTGCTAAGGGAAACGTGGGCTAGTAGGATTAACCCCACGGAAAATACTCACAAAGGAACCCGGTGGGACCCAATGTGGAGCCCGAGCCAACACGTAGGTTCGCGAGGATGCAGCTAGTGAAGGCTGACAGCCAATGCTCCGCAACAAAGGCTGCCAAGGCAGCGGAGGAAGAACAATTCAAACCATTACGCATTTTTGTTCTGAAGGCCGTCCATACTGATACAGTTATGAAGCATCAGATGGAGGCTGCAAGCCGACCTGTGAGACTGTTCTCCGTGCTCCCCCTGGTGAGGAAAGAACACGAGAGGATACAGGCTCAATACGAACACTGTAAAATCTAATGAACGTATTAGGTGTCGCCCAACCAGCAGCTCTACAGATGTCTGTTAGCGAGGAACCACGAGCTAGAGCCCAAGATGAGGCAACGCTCCGTGTGGAGTGCGCTCTCAAATTAAAGGGGCAAGGAATACCCTGAAGATTATAAGCCAGGGCGATAGTATCAACTATCCAATGAGACATCCTCTGCTTAGTGACAGCTTTCCCTTTCTGCTGGCCACCATAACAAACAAAGAGCTGGTCTGAGGTCCGGAGGCTTTGCGTGCGATCCACGTAGAGTCGCAGTGCGCGTACGGGGCACAACAAAGCCATGGTTGGGTCTGCGTCCTCCGGAGGCAGCGCTTGCAAGCTCACCACTTGATCTCTGAAAGGAGTAGTGGGAACTTTGGGCACGTAACCTGGTCTGGGCCTCAATGTTACGCTTGAGGCAGCAGGACCAAACTGAAGGCACGAGTCGTCAACAGAGAATGCATGTAAATCCCCTACTCTCTTCACTGAGGCCAATGCTAGCAGGGTCAGAGCTTTCATTGATAAAAGCTTCAGACTCACAGACTGCAAAGGCTCGAACGGGGGGGCCTGCAGGGCTTTCAGCACCATGGACAGGTCCCAGGGAGGAATAGAAGGAGGGCGCGAGGGGTTTAGCCTACGAGCGCCTCTTAGAAATCTAACAACCAAATCATGCTGGCCAACTGTTCTGCCGTTAATAAGTGAGTGATGAGCAGAAATAGCAGCGATATCAACTTTAATGGTGGAGGGTGACAGCCTACCGTCTAACCTATGTTGAAGATATAAAAGCACGGTGTTAATAGGGCATTCTCTGGGGTCTTCGCGTTGCGAAGAGCACCAGGTGACGAAAAGGTTCCATTTAAACGCGTAAGCCCGTCTCGTAGACGGAGCTCGTGCCGCGTTGATTGTGTTAGATACCGCTTGCGGTAAATCACTTAAACCTTGCGCGCGCTCAACGACCACACATGGAGATCCCACAGGTCGGGGCGCGGGTGCCATAATGTGCCCCCTCCTTGAGAAAGAAGGTCCTTCCTCAGGGGAATCCGCCAGGGAGGGGCTGTCGCGAGGAGCATCAACTCTGGAAACCAATTCTTGCTCGTCCAATATGGGGCGATCAGTAAAAGGTTCTCCTCGTCCTGCCTGACCTTGCACAGTGTCTGTGCGATTAAGCTCACTGGGGGGAATGCGTATTTGCGCATCCCCCGAGGCCAGCTGTGTGCCAATGCGTCCACGCCGAGGCTGCCCTCGGTTAGTGAATAAAATAGGCGACAGTGGGTATCGTCCGGCGACGCAAACAGATCTATCTGCGCACGACCGAACTTCTTCCAAATTAGCTGGACCGTCTGGGGGTGGAGTCGCCATTCGCCGGGGCGCGCCGCTCGAGAAAGCGCGTCCGCCGCTGTATTGAGCGAGCCCGGAATGTGAATGGCACGAAGGGACCTCAGATGCTTCTGACTCCAAAGGAGGAGATGACGAGCGAGATGCGACAGGTGACGGGAGCGCAAACCGCCTTGACGGTTGATATACGCAACGGTCGCAGTGTTGTCGGTGCGTACTAGTACATCCTTCCCTCGCAGCTCCGTAGCGAAGCGTACGAGTCCCAGATATACTGCCCACAACTCTCGGCAATTGATATGCCAGTGCAACTGGGGTGCTGTCCACACCCCTGAAGCTGTAAGCTCGTCGTACGTGGCACCCCAGCCCGTGTCGGACGCATCTGTGTGTACAACAGCATGCTGAGCGATCTGTCTCATGGACACACCGGACCTGAGAAACGCGGGGTCCGACCACGGGGGGAATGTTAGGCGACACGCAGGTGTAATGGTTACACGATGGATGCCGGCGCGCCACGCTCTCCTCGGGACTCGATCGTGAAGCCAACGCTGAAGCGGTCTCATATGGAGCAGTCCGAGCGGTGTCACGGCCGCTGCTGCAGCCATATGCCCCAGGAGCTTCTGAAATTGTTTCAGCGGGACCGCATTCTTCCCTCGGAATGAACCGAGGCAAGTCAGAATTGACTGGACGCGCTCTTCTGTCAAACGCGCCGATAAATCGATCGAGTCCAGTTCCATCCCGAGAAAAGAGATCCTCTGCGTGGGGCAGAGTTTGCTCTTTTCCCAGTTGACCCGAAGACCCAAACGGGCGAGATGCCGAAGCGTTAAATCTCTGTGCTCGCACAGCGTCCGTCGAGAATGCGCTATTATAAGCCAATCGTCGAGGTAAGCCAATATGCGAACGCCGCTCTCTCTGAGGGGTTTTAACGCCGCCTCCACTACTTTCGTGAACACACGGGGAGAGAGGGATAGCCCGAACGGTAAAACTTTGTACTGGTATGCCCGTCCCTCGAACGCAAACCGGAGAAACGGTCTGTGACGAGGGATTATGGACACATGAAAGTACGCGTCTTTCAGGTCTATTGCCGCAAACCAATCTTGGGGGCGAATTGAATTGAATATTTGCTTCGGTGTTATCATCCTGAAGGACCTCTTCTGCAGAGATTTGTTCAGAACGCGCAAATCCAAGATCGGTCGCAACCCACCGCCTTTTTTGGGTACTATAAAATACGGGCTGTAGAAGCCCGATCTCATCTCGGTTGGAGGGACCGGCTCGATCGCGTCCTTCGCCAACAGGACTTCGACCTCTGCACGCAGTACATGTGCATCGGACGCTTTCACCGTGGTGAAACGAATGCCCGAGAATTTGGGTGTGTGCCGGATGAATTGAATTTCGTAACCGAGGCGAACAGTGCGTAAAACCCAACGAGACGGGCTGGGAAGCTGAAGCCACGCCCCCAGGGACCGTACGAGGGGAATTAACGGCACTGTCGGGGTACCCGCGGTGGGGCGGCTGAGCGGGACAGGTGGTACTGCCGGTACGTCTGCTGGGACAGCATAAGTATCTACAGTATGTGTGTGTGTGACACTGACCTGAGCCCGCTGAGGGTGACGGTCGTCTGGTCTCCTCAGCGGAGAGCACAGACTCCGAAGAGGGTGCTGGTGGTCCCGTCTCCTCAGCGGAGAGCTGGAACTCCTCAGAACACCCGCTGGCGATAGAGGAGAGGGAGGAAGAGCATGTGAATGCCCGCTCACATCTCTCTCGATCCTCTGAAGACCTGGAGAAGGAATAGGAATGCACTCTTTTTGTGGTTTTGTGGGTACCGGCTGAAAAGCCGGCGGAACAGAAACAAAAGGAAACCAAAGATTCTCCACCCGGCCCTCTACCGGTGGAGGGAGCGATGCCATCACCGTCTCCCGTAGAGTGATCCCATCCCAATCCAGGTCGCCCGTCTCAGGGCCGCTTCGTCTTCCGTTTACCACGGGAAGCGGGTGGGGCGGGCGGGGCGGGCTGTCGACGGCTGTTCCCCCTCCGTGGCCTGGAAGATGTTCTAGTGGGGGGGGCGGAGGCAGCCGCCGCAGGGCGCCCTCGGCGAGGAGCAGACGGGCCCGCCGGCGCTGGAGGGCGAGATGCAGGTCGCTTGCGCCGGGGCATGATCTGTGCGATCGCCTCTGTCTGCTTCTGGGCGGCGGAGAACTGCTGGGCAAAAGACTCCACCGACTCACCGAAGAGGCCAGCCTGTGACACTGGAGCGTCCAAAAACTTGTTCTTGTCCGCTTCCGACATGTCAGCCAGACATAGCCATAAGTGGCGTTCCTGGACCACCATCGTGGACATGGCACGACCAATCGCCTGCGCTGTCACCTTCGTAGCGCGAAGAGCCAGGTCAGTGGCAGCCCGGAGCTCCGAAAGGACAGGCGAGTCGTGTCCTCCCTCGTGCAGATCCCTCAAGGCCTTGGCTTGGTGAACCTGCAGCAACGCCATTGCGTGCAGGGCTGAGGCCGCCTCTCCACATGCCTGGTGGGCAGCGCCCGTTAAACCGGAGGACTGTCTGCAGGCACGAGAGGGGAGGGTTGGGCGGTCCTTCCAAGAGGGAGCGTGTGCCGGACACAGCTGCATCGCGACAGCACGCTCCACGGGAGGGATCCCCGTATAACCCTTAGCGGCTCCGCTGGTGAGGGAGGTGAGGGGGGAGGGCTGAAACGGCCGTAATCTCATGGAAAACGGCGACTTCCAGGTTCTAGTCAGCTCCTCGTGCACCTCGGGGAAGAAAGGCACCGGTGGAGAGGGTTGTGAAACCCGGGCAGCTCCAAAGAACCAATCATCCAGGCGGGACGGTTCGGGCTGAGGGGGGGGAACCCACTCTAACCCTACGGTCTCCGCCGCTCGAGCGAGCACGGCCACCATCTCTGGATCGAACTCCGGCGTCCCAACCCGACCAGAGGGAGGAAGGGCGTCGGGGTCCACGTCAGGGGGAGGAGGCCCACCCTCGGATGCTGCGGCGTCGGTGGACCCGGAGGGCGGCACGATGGATTCTAGAGACATCGTAGAACACGATGCTGAAGTCTCCATCGGCACATCAACCGGCTGTGGATGAGGAGGCTGAGAGCCTGAGGACGAATCCCCCGCTCGGCTCAGCACAGTGATGCGCAGGTCGTCTTTTGAGAGCTTCACAGCCGCACCGTGGCGGCGTTCAGCACTCGCATGACGAGGGTTGCGTTTTTCCCGGAGGAAAGACAACCGTCTGCGCAAATCCACAAGGGACATGTTCTCGCAGTGAGAACACTTACCCCCAGCGAACGCTGCCTCTGCGTGCTCGATGCCCAAACACGAAAGACAACGCTCGTGACCGTCCTTCGGACCCATGTACTTGCCGCACCCAAGATCGCACGGACGAAAAGCCATCCTGAAAAGGACGCTGATGTCCGGATATACGAGAGAGTGGCTGCCTTTAACAAGGCACAAAGCTCTCTCGTATCACTCTTTTAGGGAAATTCACTCAGATGCTTAGTTGATGAGCGCACAGGAAGGCAACGCACACACAAAACTCAAAACAAAATAAAGATGTAGAGTCGTGGAATTAAGCGAAGCGTCCGCTGTGGTACTGCTAGTCCAACCAACTTCAGCAATCGAATCCCACCAGAGTAGAGTAGCTTCTCAGTAGCAGATACTGCCGGCTTTCGAAGCGATAAAAAGCTAATTTCCTCATTTGCACCTGCTGCTTATATACGCACCTGGCGGGGCGGCGCCAGCATTATGCAAATATCTCAATGCCAAGTTCATTGGCGTTTTAGTAGTATTCGAAGCAGATTGGTCTCTCTAAGCGAGTTCCCAATTCGTCGGTCACGACGTGACGTCGTAGTGACCGACTGAAAGGGAACTACTTTAATGCATTTACATGCAAATAAAAAAAAACGTCTATGCAGACAACTGCGTTTACATGGGACCTTTTGGAGACTACACGGAGATTTGTCAGGTTTCTCGCAGGCAGTGACGTCACCGCCTATAGTACATAATAGTCGTTCAAAAAGCAGACGGCATATCTGTCTTAAGCCATATTGTTGTATCTCTTCTCGTGTGTACACAACCTGTAAATGTAATATGAGCTTTAATTTTCGTATTTTCTCTGCCAACTGCTTTAGTCGAGGGAGACTTTATGCGTTACTTTTTGCTTACATCCGCGTGTGACGTTTATCATTCAGACATGCGCACATGAACAAAACTGCGAGAAAGCCGGTTAAGGTGTTTACATGCCACGTGAAATCGAGGTAATGAGCAAAAAACAACCTGTGCCAATCGATTTTTGCTTACGCCGGTTATGGGCTTTACCCGATAAAAGAAAACCGTTTTAACTAAGGGGCAGTTTCCCTGACAGGGTTTATCCTAGTCCCAGACTACTTTGGAGCTGCCTTAATTAAAAATCACTGCACTGGGATATCTTACACCAGTACAAAATGTTTTGTCTCAAGATGAACACCAGTATTGTTTTTATAAGGCTGGTTTATAAAAACTACTTACATGTCTTAATATAACTAAGGCCTAGTCCTGGACACCCTGTCCGGAAAACCACCCCTACCGTATGTGATTTAAAACGAAACTGTCTATTTATATTGTCGATGTCATTCTTTTCAACACAGACACACCACCTTTTCTATATATTGAGGTATTAAGGTGCACATTATTTTTGTTATTTACAGTGAGTGCACATGAACACTTTATATACTGTATGAATATGATTAAAGTACAAGCGATGAAGCCATACATTCGCTTCTGCGAGAGGAATTCATTCCCACAGACAGCTATTTAAACATTAAGCATATTGTTTATTTTATGTCACAGACACCCAAATAGTCACAAAAATGCAAGAATACAGTTAATAAATGTAGGGTTATGTTGGCAGTCATGTGATTTGAAGAGAAACGACTGTTTATATTAGATTTGACTACAACCATAACCTGTTATAATTTCCCATAGCTCTCTTTTATGGAAAATTGTTGTTTAGGTGCAGCACCATTACTAGCACTAACTGGATTATCTTGGGCCAGTTTTGTGCAGATTTTTGACTTCATGCCAGTTTATGACTTTCCTTGTTGAGACTGCTGCATGATTAGCTAATCCTAACCTCACCCCAATCTAATCCTAACCCTAACCAATGTGAAAGTCAAAGTTAAGCAGAAGTTACCACACTGGCATTACTTGTGATGTGCTCGCTGGACTTGTACTGTACCTCTTCAGGTGATGGAACAGATTTATCTTATTGGTTGATCTAACAGCCGACATAATCTGTGCATCATCTCATACAAATGCGTGTAATTTGTCAACAATTTCCCCATCTTCACTTGTTGACTTCACATTGATTTCAATGACATGACATGGCTTTACTCAATGTAATATTTTAACATAATGATCTTTTGTAGAATGACTTCAGGTATAAAACAGTCAATTACGAAACTTGTCTGAGTTACCACATGCAGGGTTAAATATGGTGCAAGCAAAACTGCAGACTGACTGTTGTCGCATCGGTTATTAGATTTAATAATCACAAAGAGTAGAAATGTCCTCTTTATCAACATAAATTGAATTGCAATCCAGTTTTGAGATCATCCCTGAACTAGGCTGGGAACAGCCTCGTGCAAATTTCATTCGGCACTTTATTTTATCTGTGTTTGTACTGTTAACTCATTTGCATAATTCCTTTAGGAAATTGGATGCTAAATATTACAGACAATGCATGCAATTAACTAACACAGTCAGTTCAGGTCATTCTCAGTGAACCGTCCTCCGAATGTTCACAGGGGTCGTGACAACTTTGATAAGCAACATGATCTAAAGGTGATAACAGAAGCAGAATATTTTGGCTAGTTTTCCTCGAATGACATTTTACCATTATAGTCTACTGAGAAGCTTTACCTCGCTTATGCAGCCATCCCTCTTTCACGATGAGAACTTCACTCATGTTGTCTTCAGGGTGATGTCTTCAGTCTGGACATTCAGCAGGACGGGCGGTCTGTCGAAGATAGAAAACAGGGTGTCTAGCATAAAAGAAAACAAAACCAAAACCAAACTGCAGCGATAGACCTGAACACACAGGATACCAATTTCATTTTTGTTACATTTTCATTGTTCTTAAAAAGCATTACTGTCGTTATCAAAGTTAACTTTGTGCAGTTGACCAACCTTAAAATCATCACTTAATCATTTCTCAATGAGACAATAGAAAAACAACACATAAACATCAACAAACAACAGGGCTTCACCATCATGGACAACAACAAGGTTGCAGGTTGATCTCAGATGGTCTTTAAGAGGTAAACAGCACCGTGAAAAACAATGTTTTGATTTAACCAACTAAGCAGGAAGTTGCAACCTTTCAAAGACCCCGTTACAGCACTGCAGCCCCTACAACAAAGCTGACAAGCACCCACTCAGGAAACATGTGTCCTCTCTACAGAAATGAATGAATGTAAAAACAACCACAGGAGAGGTTATTGTGTCCTGCACATCTTAAAACTCACAATTTCTCTTAATGAATTTATAAGCAGTCTAATTTGGAGGGCCACTATAATAGATTGTATCAAACAGTCTTGCATTGTATTATGATATGAAAACACATTATTTTTTTACAGTGACTTTTAAACTGTAAAACTGGCATCTGTCCAAGGTGAACGATTGCATAGGGTTCCTGCTAATCCTAAATTTTATTTAGCTTTAGTGAACATCACTGGAGTCCGGGGACTTCTCTTTCGAGGGGTGAGAATTCAAAATATGTGTTTGGAGTGTCACGTAAACCTATGTGCAATTGTGCATCATGTCAAAATATGTGCCGGCTGCTCTGATTACAGATGAGATTAAATGAGTATCTGGCAAACGCAAGCGTCTCTTTAATCATTAAACCCTTCAAAGCATCTGCAGCAGGCACGGTTTTTGACATGACACGTGATGTACATAGGTTCACATGACGCGCCAAACACATATTTTGACATGACGCCGAGCCACACACATGAAGGGGCGAAATACATGTTTTCATGAGCTTCACATTGTGCGCCCCTCGAAAAAGAAGTCACCGGCTGCCACTGGTGAGCAGCTACTGGTACATTATGGTGTAGTCCAGATCACATTTTTAGCATAAGATCATTATATGATAAATAGAATTTTCTTGTACGACTTCTATGGAAAATAAAAAGAGATTATGTCAATATCTGGTTAGATGGATTATTTCAATACAATGATAAATATAATCCATACATTATAACACTCAAACAAAAAATAAATAAAAGCCATTTTACAGTAAAATAAGACTTCATGATCTGTTTATGCTACATAAGAACTATGCCATTCATGACATAAAACTTTGGTACAAAACATGTTGAAACTTTTTGGATACATTATTAAGCATTAAAATTGGTCATGATGAACTGCTACTCAATTGAATCCTTTAAATAAATTTTTCTTTTACATCCAAAGGATGGAAAATTATACTCGTTTCAAATAACATGACGGTAAGTAATTGCTAACAGACGTTTTGGGGTTCATACGTCAAGGTAAACTATTTTACCTTTATTTTAACATAGGGCTAAAAGGGCAACTGAACTTAAAGCTTGTTAAAATGCCTGGCAAGAACATCTGCACACCAGGATACAAAACACAACAGATGCTGCTAAAAGTGTTTATAAATAGTTTTACCAAATTTGGCCTTGCATTTTTGGTAGACTACCGAAAAGCAGAATTAAAACTGACAGATAAGGGAAGCGCATTCATTGAACAAGATTTCTGAGGTCTGTCCATAGAAACCTGCACCCTTGATGCACCCCACAGTAACGTAGCCTCTGGCTGCTTGGAATGCAGTGAGAATGAGCAAAGCTCCCCAGCCTCAGAACCGTCTGGAACAACAACCTTATGTGACCCGCCCCTCCCCCTGCCTTCTGGCCCAAACATCAGCTCCCTTAAACTGCAGGTATTCTTCTGACACCAACACACACGTGAGCACACACATCCAACCATCACCGAGACCAAGATACGGATGCACAAGCAGAGAAATGGTCAAAAAAGCCTGACATGCAATCGCATAATCTTTGAGAATACACACATAAGAATAACTTACTCGCAACGATGCCAAGCAAACACCATAGACCTACAACTCTCAGGAACAACTACCTTCGATCTGTCTGTCTGTCCCACACAAGCACCCTCTCAAACACACACACACACACACACCAGGCAAGTATCATGTGTGTCGGATACACTGTCAGCCTCCGGTGCTGCCACTGCAGCTCGTCTCCGAGCCCAGCCCCTCCCAAAAGCCGCCATGCTGCAGAAGAAAAAGAGAGAGTTAAAAAAAGTGGGCGGGCGGCCAAGCCTGTGCTCACTGCAGCACTCCATATGAACTCAATGGCCTCACGCGGGGTCACGTGGCATGAATGAAGCGAAAGAGTGAGGAAAAAAAAGCCCCCGGGGAGGCCACTGAGGCCACCCGCCTCATTCAACATTTTATACCCATGCTCGTGGCTCGAAGATAGGAAGTGAGGGAGAAAAAAGCATCAGTAACCCAATTTCTGGGGTTTAAATGACATGTTTTACACTAGCAACTCAACGCATGCGTTTGCCAAGTAAGGTTGTCCTTGTTGAGTTATATGCTGTTAAACATACAGTGCTTAACATATTTATTAGACCACCTGTCTATTTGTCTTAAAGATCATCAAGCATCATGAAGTGTTTTAAACTCTTTCCTTCTCAAAGAGTTTCGACGCTTTATCATTTTGAATACAAGTGAGATATGTCAAAATAAACTTGCGTTTTTATACCCACATTCTTTTTTTCAGAGATTAAGACATAAATCAAGCTTATTTTCGTGTACAAAAAATACTTTTTTTCTGTGCATCAGATTGCGATGCAACACCAAAGAAGTGTTAGCAGCGAAAAGACAGACATAGAGAACTGTGTGTCTGCTGTTGCACGCTATCTGAATATATTAATAAAGTGATATTTGGATCGAATTAAAATTTTATCACAAAATTTTTCAAGGTATTGGTAAACATCATATCGCTGGGATACACTGCACAATTTTTGTCTGTCCAAGACAAAAGATTGCCATCTTGAAACAATCGTCGGGATTTTTGTGATCGTGGCTCTTCATCGGTGATCCTATGTCGTACAGTGAGAAAGGAACATGGCCGTTTTCCCGGTCTTGCGACCAAACATAGCCTACAATAGTTATTGACAGTGTCGCATCCATCACAGACTAACGGTACATTCACATGGGGCGTAAGCGTTAACGCTTAACGGAAGGCTTGTCTGAAGCGTGGCCAACAGCCAATCACAGTGGCCGCTACGCATGCTCCGTTCTTCCATAAACGTAATTGGCTGGCTCTGCCTAGGTTATTTGCATAAGGCGATCTGATTGGCTGACGCACGGGTTGCCGCTCGAAAAGTTGAGAAATGTTCAACTTCTGCCGCGAGCAACGGCACTGACGCAGCGCCGACGGATCCACAATTCAGTTCGGCAACGCATGACATCACCCATTAAAAGTAAATGGGAAGCATTAACGCTGAGGTCCCGTGTGAATGCGCTGTAAGATTCAAAAGGTGTCATCATCGTACAGTTTATGCTTGTCGTACCCAAGTTTAAATGCTCCATGTCGCACAGTGTGATAAGGTAATGATCTTATAGGATGGCAATAACGTATGTGTATCCCGGGCTTAAGAGAATCGATATCATATCGTATCGTGAAAAGATATCTGATTTACAACTCTACTGGACATCTAAATAAAATAAAATAATTAAAAGAAATATTACTATAAATAATAATACTATTTATAATACTATTCTGCCTTTCTTATAAAACTGTAAATTTGAAAAACAATAATTATATTTTAGAATGAGAAATATTACTGTGACTTAAGAGCTCAAACATACCGCTGGTTAACCATTACTGAAACATAAACAATACTGCTAGTTTAGGGCAGCTATGACACAAACCTTACATTGGGTGGTGGTCTAATAAATTTGCATGAAGCATGGTGGTAAGAGGGTAAGACTGAAGACAGAAGAAACTAGTTAAAAGACAAAGCAATATTTTTAGCTCTCATAGTGTGATTTCTCTAGAATTCACACTTTGGTCCTGACAGAATAGAAGCCAACACTTAATGTTATGTGCTAATTAGAGGACATTATTTACCAGACCAAATATAAAACTATTTTCCAGATACAACTTCTGAATTATTCTAGGAAAATAACACGGCGCTGAATTACTGCTTTTAGAGGTCTGTTTGTTTTTATGTTTGGTCCCTTAGCAACCGCTATCCCCCTGCTTGAGAATGGACCACCTTGAGAGAACTGCCAGATTTTTCAGCACGAGGACGAGAAGGTTTTCCTTAAGAATTTACCAAAATGGAGGACACGCTTTCTTCTCTCAACAAATGCACAGCCTTTGACTAAAACATTTCTAAATTAATTAAATTCTTTAAAAATGAAGAATTTATAATATGTGAGAAAAAAGGCACGGGCGGCTAGTTCTCAGGACTTACATTCCCAGGACTTACAGAGGCACATATTAAAGGATTATCTTGTTGTGGTTGTTTCATATTGTGATTCTAATACTACTTCTTGACTTTGAGCTTCAGGGCAAATGACAGTCCATATTATATTATTGAAGGCTTTAAAATTAAGGCTGTTTCCTACATTATAATTGTCTATCGGTAAGGCGTAGTTTACACTCAACAGTCACCATCACATTATACAAATGTCCAATTCCAGACACAAGAGCACATCCATACCTGCAATGCATAAATCATACACTGTGATAAATTGTCACATGTATGCATGGGCGTTGGAACGACCAGTAACGGACTGCCCTCAAATAAAAATTATTTTAATAGCATTGCATGTTGTCTGATAGAAGAAATGTGTAATTCACAACCGGGCTTTGACCTGCATGAATTTTAAATATGTACCAATGTATCGGCTTATAAACAGTATCAGCAGAAAAATATTATTTTGTCCACTGTCGGACATCGACTAATTGTTGGAAAATGTCTAATGATCAGGGAAGTTTATATCCTGGCAATCAAAAGGGGCGGAAAACCCCATCAGAACGCAAACAGTGTGATTATTTTGAATTAGGTGACAATGACAACAGAATTACAGTTTGTACACTCTGCACCTCTAGGATTTCTTGACAAAAGAATTTAATTATTTAATTAAGGAGTAAAACACAAAAACTTTTAGTATTTTGGACATTTTGTAATGGTGCATCGCATCCTAATTCCTAGTTTTGTCTCTGTAATATGTATCATAGTTTGGCACACCACATTTCAAAGCTGTCACCCACTTAATGACTTTTCCAGTGTCAACCAGAATAACAAAAATGTGTTCAGGGTGTCATGTGTGTGGCTCGTCAGGTCAAATATGTGTTCAGTGCGTCATGGTTACCCATATGTATTGCATGTCATGTCAACATACAGTATGTGCCTGCTGCATACACGTTGAAAGGGTTCATGATAAAAGATGCGCTCACGTCTCACAAAACTACTTAACACCAACTTCTGATTACAAATGAGATTAAGCGAGTAGCTAGCAAACATGAACTTCTTGTTTATCATAAACCTTTAAGAAGCGTCTGTAGCAGGGACGTATTTTGACATGACCCACAATGCACATACTAGTTCACATGACGCACCACATATTTTGACATGAGGAGCCACACACATGATGATGATGTTCTGACAAGTTTCACATTCGTGCCTCCTCGGAAAAGTCCAAGTAGGATGTGATCCTGGATCAACATTTTCATTAACCAATCAGATTGCAGGATTAGGATGTATGTTAGATTAAGGTTTAGGAGTGGGTTAGGGGATTTTAAAAAAATTCTTAAACTATTATTTCAGACTAATTGGAGGAGTAAAATGGTTAGGGTTTGAGTTAAGGGTAAGTTGGTGTTTCTTTGATTAAAATGTTGATAAGGGACAACAAAAAATGTTGATCCAGGATCACATCTTACTTTGTGAAATAACAGCAACGCGCTCTTCCCACTTCCCATGAGTTTTGAGTGGTTCTGTAAGGTTATGGCCTAAATTCACTCAGAACTGTGGCTGTAATGCAAGTGGATGGGAAAAATTTAGTTTTCTTCATATTTGTAAATTGTGGTCGGTGTCTGTCAACATATTTCAAACACAAACAGTACTGTAAATTCAAATACCTGAAAAGGACAAATTAGCTGGTTGTGGTTGAAATTTCGGAATTCTGAATGCATCAGTTTTAAACTTTTAATATATCAAATAAGTTCTGTTCCTTTAGAAGATGTTGCAGAATCTATAACAATTCTAAACTAACAATCTGGCACTTTGACATGGACTGGTTAATTATTTAAAATAAAAACATTTCTCATTTCAGCAAATGTTAAGACATGGATCATTTTTTACCGAAATGTCTGATGTGCAACATATCACATAAAAAAATACTGTAGCGCACATAAAGCAAACTGCAGTACACTACAGTTACCGTAGTAAATGTTAAAACTACAGTATTTACTACAGTTTATCAATTCACTTACTTAATATTAGAGAATACAGTAGTATACATTAAGAAAGTAAATCGATTAATATATCACAGTAACTACTATTTACTACCATATACTACAATATTTTTCTCAACATGTCATATTATTCATGAAGAAAAACTGAGAGCTTGCAATCAAAAAGGGATTACAGAACTAATAATATAAGGGCTAAAGATCAGCAAAATAAACATATCAAACCAGTGATAGGTGACATGGACAATTACTACTACAGTACATAATGTAATGCTTTTGGCCATTTGATTAGATGTGTTATTTTGATAGGTAAGGAAAGATCAATGTCAGAGTCCAACATTATTACACAAAGTTCAGTGAACAAACATGAAACATTTGTTACAGTATACCGGTTAGTTTTAAAGCTTTTATCTCTGACCACAATAAACTAAGAGGCAAACACAAAGCATTGGTCAAAACCCTATCTTCGCTACTGTACATGACCACGTTCCTATTCAGATTGAAATGTAAAACTGTTTAAATAATTTAAGTTTTAAGGTTGACAGCACTGTATAAACTTCTCAATGTTTTACCAGACCAGAAGCTCGCTATTTAAATCAATGACAGAATAAAGCTCCTGGTCAGATGAGGAGCTTTTCTTATCGCCGATCATCGTTTACGCTCGCGATTTTACAACAACAGTTGAGTAAACTCAAGCAACCCGAGAGTCAAGAGCAAAGACTAATGAAAACCATCTCATGTTGAGACCAGCCCAGATAATGATTATCTTGCATACTAAAAATCAATTAGTCCCGTCCTATCGGCTTCATGCCTGACGTGTCTGAAGAAATTCGTCGTTTGATAGACATAAGGAATAAAACATCTCAATATACATATACTGTACATCATACCCCAGTACTTCAGTTGCGACTTTGGTTCATTTCACGATTTCCTCTTTGCGTCTTATCGTGCAACCTATTTCCATCAGTGTTGTTGTGTGTCCTACAGACGTCCCGCACCTAAAATCTCTCTCTCCAGCTTGAAGTGCTTATCATCCTTCGTCTCGTTCGGCTTTCCCTCCGTAGATTTCAGTGCGATGCAGTTAGAGGCGATGAGTTTCGCACGCAGTGACGTCAGATTTCCTTAAACAGACCTAACATTTCCTTAAAGAGACCTTACACGCTAACAAATGCATAGTAAATATATATAATAAAATTGAAGAGCTGTCAGGGTGGAACTTTACAATAAAAGGATGTTGGTCACTATCACTTAAAACCTGAGAATTCATCCACACCTACGGTATAAGGCTTTACAAGAAGACTGGTAGTGCTTAAACTAGACGTAAACCTTTCAGAAACCCAGGATGTGTGAAGAACGAAGTTGTTAATGTTCAAAACTGACGGCTTCTTTGATGCTTGAAATATTAAAATATATATTCATTTAAAAATATGTCAAATCCTTATAATCTTATGTTTATTTTGCACCTCCCAACTGGAATGGTCCTGGATTAGCTTGTGTGCTTGCACGTAGGGTGTAACTAACTAGTTTATAAGTTATTAGTTACTGTAATTTAATTACATTTCCCTTAAAAAGTAAAGTAAGGGATTAATCTTATTTTTCCAGTAATTTAATCAGTTACGTCTGATGTAATTGAACTAAATACTGTGTATGGACTGTATAAAAAGTATATATAATAGAATAGTGCATTTTAAGTCTAAGGTTAAAATGCATGTTATTTGTGTATCCTTCTCACTTTAAATACTTTGGTGAGTTAATAAGAATAATAACACTTAAGTGTAGTTTACAATTCTCACTATTAACTGGTTGGTTATTAGCATTAATATTAGATATTGGCTGTTTATTAGCACATATTAAAGGGATAGTTACCCCAACAATGACAATTCTGTTATCATTTACCTCATGTTGTTACAAATTTTTTTTTTTTTTTGATGAAAACAAAGGAAGATATTTTGAGAAATGTTTGTAACCAAACCGTTCATGGACCCCATTCACTTCTAGTAGGAAAAAAGTATACTATGGAAGTAAATGGGGTTCATGAATGGTTTGGTTACAAACATTTCTCAAAATATCTTCCTTTGTTTTCATCAAAACAAAGACATTTATACAGGTTTGTAACAACATGAGAGTTAGTAGGCTACATGATGACATTTTTCATTTTTGAGTGAACTATCCCTTTAATGCCTGATTCTGCAAAACCTTATTCTACATCATATACCCAATTCCTACCAATACTTAAACCTAACAACTACTTTACTAATTATTAATAAGCAGTAACTGGGACTATATTAAGGCAAAAGTAGTTAATACTGTAGTTGATTAATAGTGAGAATTGGACCTTAAAAAGTGTGACCAGAATAATTTATGTACTTTTATATTATCAATTTGAGCCGTTTTAAGTCTATCTTTGTATAATTTACTAAATAAGATTTAGAAAGTAATTAAAGATATCATTAGTAACTAATTAATTACTTTTTTTGAATAACTTGCTTGCACGACCCCAGTTGAAGTAATTTGGAAACAGTGGTGTGAACTTTTGTGTTGCAGTAGATTATCCCATATGAACATAAACCATGTTTTTGTGGTAAAAGTGAACTGACCATGTTTTTTTATATAGGCTTACTGATTACTTTTAGTAAAACCATGGTTTTACTACACTTTTAACTATGGTTTTAGAAAAACGTGACTGTCAAATGACCATGGTTATTTTTGGTTACCATGGTTTTATTTTTGTTTAGATAGCACAAGTACGTCTGAAAGATGTCTGCTAAATATCTGAAATACCTCTGGTGTATAAAAACATCTGATAAAGGTCTTAGAAAAAGCTGTTTTACATACATTCTAAATCAAAGACGTCTTGCAGACATTTTCAATATGTTTATATGACATCTTTTAGGAAACGTTTTAGAGACTGCAGATGAGCAAACAATCAAAATAATCCATCTTGAAGATGGATTATTGCAGTCAAATAGACGTCTCCGAGATATTTGTGTGCTATCAGTGAACTATAGTAAAAAGTAAACCATGGTACATTTTCGTAAGGGATTCACTTTTAGGTATTTTGATGGCTGGTTCATAATAAGTGGTCAAAAAGCAAACCCTTTAGCGCCACTTACAGTTAAGTTTCACTTATATTATAACTTTTAACTCGTAAGTACAAAGCAAAAGCCTAACCACATGATATGTATTATATTACAACCATACATTTCTGCATATGAATATTAGTATATTAACAAGCACATTAAGAACATCAATAAATATGTCAGTGTCCATGCATATCTTTTCACATATTCTTTGTGGGAGTAAAGCACGACTTGCTTTGTACATTATGTACATTAAATTCAGTATCATATTGTCATTAAAACAAAATTGAAGAGAGGCTCGTACCATGACTATATCTATAAACAAACCACACAAGGACCGGAAACGCCACAAATAACCATTTAAAGCATACAATTAAATGTGCAAAAGAGGAACACATACTGTGTGAAGACTGAAGCTCCCTCCAAAGGAAGAAGGACATTTATACAGAGACTACGTTTCATTAATATTTAATTAAATCTATTTCATTGTTGCATCTGTGATAACTGGATTTTTAAACGGCTAGTAAAATGCATGGTTGTTGAACCATGTTTCCATTCTTTGTCCCTTGTTAACTTTTACTAGAAACAACAATTTATTTAAAAATAATGAAATATTTCCAATAAAGGAAGAAAGATACATGACAGTGATATAAGAGCAGAAATAACAGAACAATAACAGCCGGGGGGGGGGGGGGGGGGGCAATGCAGACAGCACAAAAAAAGACAAAAGAATACTAAATAATTAATTAATTGGTTAATAAAAATAAATAAATTAAGAGAAACCTAAAGGGCATCTTAAAAGAGTACAATAAGATAAAGAGTTCCTTGCTTTGGCATTTTTCGAAAAAGAGAGCGTTTAAAGAGTTTTTTAAATCACTGAGAACAATATTGAATAAAGGCTTAGCAAATTTGCTTTGATTAATATGACAATTTGCTAGAAGAAGTTATAGATTTATAAGGTAAAATAGTAAAACATTGGGGTACACTAAAAAATAGGGGTACACAAAATCAATAAAATAACTGCAAAAGCTCTTCCAAAAAAATCTTTGGTATACAGTCCTAAAGCAAATGTACCATAGTTTCATTGAGTGTGTTACAGTTAATGTCAATTTCAGATTTAAACTTTTTTTAGAAAACCTTTTGCTAGATAAGTAAAACTTAATTCTTTTTCATTGCATTCTATGATCATGTTTTTTGTTAAGTTTTTTTGCCTTATGCTAATTTTACTTTTTTAATTTTATTTTACTTTCGAGTTTTTGGTATATCTTCTAGAGGCACTTAAAGGTGGGGTGAACGATCTTTGAAAGCCAATGTTGACATTTGAAATCATCAAACAAACACCCACCCCAATAGAATCTGGCCCTTCTTTTGATAGACCCGCCCCACACAACACAGGGAACAATGTCGTTAGTAGACACGCCCCTTACTGCTGATTGGCTACAAGTGTGTTTTGATACTCGACCCTACTCCCTTTTCCAAAGCATTCCTCAAATTTGTGCACCCAGCCTTTAAGTAAAAATGTTATGAAAATCTTTTTCATATCTGTTTCCAAACCATAACAATGAATTTGATGTTGAGTAGGCTTTGAAACTGATTGTGTTTAGAGTGCACAATATAACACGTGTTCATGCAGTATTTTTCACATAATTTACTTTTCTCAATATCGCTGTTTTCACTGTCCTAAAAACTGCCTGATGTCTTCCTTGTTCTATGAATTCTCTCCTGCAGAAATATGTAACGAGTTCTGATTGTGTAGTTTGTTTAGTGTGTTGTGATTCGACAGCAGCCGTTGTAGCCAAAGCTGGCGACTGACATAATCCTGTGGGCGGAGTTTAGTCAAAAACTGTTTTATTTACATCATTAAAGCAGGAAGTAGAGAGCTGTAGTCCAAACCGGCCGTTCACTGTAAGGGGAATTCTGTTAAAGGAAATATATTGCCTGGCAGTGAACTTTGAGCTTCATCATTTTACAGGTATTATTAACTAACAGCAACATTGCACACTAACTAAAGTTTTAAAAGTTTGGGATTAGGATGATTTCTGGGTTGAACGACATGTTTGAGCGTATTTTGTTGTATTAAACAGTAGGGGATTGGGTGCACAAGCCGTTTTCATTTCGTTAGTGCTGAGGGGTTAGTTGTAACACAGCGTTACAATTAACCCCGCTGGGTCAAAATATTTTCAAGCCCACCAAAAAAGTTTCTAAAAGCTGCAGACATATTTTTAAAATGATGCTTTGTTTTAGTCAATACGACACTGATTGGATTTGGTATCTTACACACCCAAAAAATGTACTTACATGCCACCAAAACACTCGTTCATCAATAACTCTCTGGAAAAACATTATACATTCACAATAATTTTGTCCTTTGGCAGCGTGAAAAAAATATTGGTAAAACAAAACACTCAACTGTGTGCAACAATGTAAACAGTGCATGTTACAACTACAGTAACCCCGCGCACCCCCCAATTTATAACGATTTCATCAGAATCCAGAAACATTTAAAAAAGGACACTAAGAATTGCCATCCCAGGCGTAGTTACAACTCTTGGGTCATCAGAACAGGGTGTTCAACGCATCACTGTTTCTGTGTGCAATGTTTTGTCGGGGTTTAGTTCACTTGTAGTTCACTTGTAGCCTTAATGGTGTATTTCCACTGCACCGCTCAGTGTCACTGAAATGCTGAATCGCTTTTTCTTTGAAGCGTGTAAGTTCATTTAATAGGCTTCCAAAATAATGTTTACACCCTTATTGCGTTTCCTCGTCTTCTTTTAACTTATTTGTGCTATCTACCACCCGAAGTTCAAACGGCTGAACAATACAGCAAATGTTCAAGACAGCCCTGATAAAATACACATTTAAAGTAAATATATTAAATAATTAATTTCAGCTCAGTAATCCAACAGTTCCGCAAACAGTCGGCAACATATATCAACATCTTAGCTTGCCTAAACTCTTCGCTTGATATTTATATAAAGTCGACAACTTTTTTAAAGCTCTCTGCCGCCCTCAGCATTTCCCCCGCTCCACTGTCAGTCCCACAATGGACCCGTGGGTGTGAAGCTTAACTTTCATATGAATGAATTAAAAATCCTTGTTATGCAAAGTGCCAGTGGACACGCAATGAGCTTTTTATTTCTAGTAGATGCATTTAGACATAAAAGTTGTGTTCATCTGTGAAGATTATCTTAGTCAAAATGTGTAAGCCTCATAAACGTTTAAACACAGAGCTTATTTTTTTGTGATAATCCAAAAGTCTGTAGGAAAAATGAAAGGGTCTTGATAACTTCTAGGTTGGATTACAAAAATATGTCATTCCTCGAGGCATGCCGAGCCAAACAACATTTAGTCTGGTAGGAAGGGGGGGTTCACCTGCACCCGAAAGGTATATTTTTTTAACCTAGTTTTTTGTAATCCTTAAGGTGTCTAGTAAAGGAATTTATATGTTCCCCATGCAAATTATTGTCCCATATGTGATTTTTTGTACCATCTTTTGTGACCGTGGTTGATATTCGGCTGTGAAAAATGTAAACTTTAAATCTACATAGAATCTGAACAATACATCCTACAGACACAATCCACCCCATTTTCTCTTAATCTTTGCATAAGGAATTGATAGATATGAGGATTGTCATGATTAGATGATGTATGGTGCATTAAAACTCAAATAAACACAAATAATTAAAAAAATCTGTGACCTTGAATCAGTGGAACTTCTCCCCTATTGATATATGTTTTCTAACTTTTGTATTTTTACTGTCTTTAGGATGTCTAAGAAGCAAATGTTGATGATCCCTACTTAAAATATTGTCACATGTTGGTCCAACTGAACATCTTCCATAATAAGGAGTTACTATTCAAACCGTTATTTTGGTATTATATTTATAGAAACAAAAGAGAAAACCACTCATATAGTCAAATATGTGTATATATAGGGTATAACAAATCCCCATTAGAATAAACTGAAATTGAAAAAAGTGATTCTAATCAAAGGTCAAAAGGTCAAGGGCAATGAAGTCTATTCATCATACAGCAGGGCTGTTGCTCAATATGCGTTCTTCAGCGATCTTGCGTTCTCGTGTCCTCGCTCTACGTCATCATTAACAGTCGAAGTTCATTCCAATTCTCAAGAACGCAAGTACAGAGGACGCATGAAAATACCCGGATGTGTTCTTGATATCGAGGATGCATCGAGTGCAGACTTGCGCGCTGAAATCGCTTTACGCCCCAGAAGTCATTGAGGCAAAACAATGGCGGAGGTCAGGTGACCAACAGGAAGATCGCACACATCTCAATTCTCATAAGTGCGTTCTGTGTTCTAGCGACCTTCTGAGTTCGTTCTTCCGAGGTCGCCTGGCAAGTTCAATCTCCACAAGGATGCAAGTCCGTTCTTTGCGTTCTTGGAATTGAGAAACAGCCCAGGTCTTCATAATCGATCTTTTGCTCCTCGTCGTCTTCACCATCTCCATCCATCTCCTCGACTGTTTCCTCCAGCAAGCCAGTGAGTGAAGTGGGGAGGATAGGTCCACAAGACCACACTGGTTCCAGAGTACCCTCTTCAGTCTTTTCCCAGCCTTGGCCAGGATCATGGGGCTTGGGACACCAGAATATCGGTGTGGCTGCTCTCTTGTAGATGGCCAGACGGTGGTTGACACAGTTGATGTGTGGGACCAGGTTGTCTCTGCAGGGCAGGAGCCCGGACAGATCCACCTTGGTTTGCCAAGCTGAAAGTTGGTTAGGAGAACTGTGTGAAGAGTTTCGCAAAAGTGACCTATGTATTGAGAAATGTGTCCTAGCATCTGTAAAAAACTGTAATTGCCATTACATGCTACAGAATATCTGCCTTGAAAAAACTTACTTGAAGGCTGCATGGTACTTGGATTACTCTGCAGCTTTTTCAGAGACCCAACCTTCCCTTTGCCTCTAAAGGTACTTGTAAAGCTTTCCCTGTGAAGATG